>NW_020539727.1:19093988-19105452 GCF_003426905.1 Ctenocephalides felis
GAGCAATCATAGTATTCTAGATTATCCTCGCATAAAGTAATGCCTTACGGCGGTTTCCATGACGACAAGTGGCAATGTCACATTATGAGCCTAGATAGTATTAGAATACAAGATACAAGAAAAATGTAATGTCTACATTATTATTGCCAAAAAGCAGCCGAGATGTGCCAGAAATTAAACTAATATAAGATACAGTATATGTTTGGCAGATGAAATTATTTAAATCAGTTTAATAAATAACGCAATAAGTCCAATTAAGAAAACCAATAACTGAAATAAGTCCAATCAAGAAAACCAATAACTGAAAAATACACAAACTTTTTCCTTTTTTTGAAAGAAAAATAGCAAATGGCACTAATTAGTAAAAAAAAGTTAAGAGAGTTAATCATAGTATTCTAGATCCTCCCTCCATAAAGTAATGTCTTACGGCGGTTTCCATGAAGACAAGTGGCAATGTCACATTATGAGCTTAGACAGTATTAGAATACAAGATACAAGAAAAATGTAATGTCTACATTATTATTGCCAAAAAGCAGCTGAGATGCGCCAGAAATTAAAATATAAGATACAGTCTACAGTACATGTTGGGCAGATGAAATTATATATTAATTAATTATATATAACTCAATTTCTTATGCATGCCGCATTTTGGTTTACTTTACTGAATTATTTAACAATACAAAAAATATTTCTACTTATTAAAAAAATATTTAGAATTTTGGACTTATTGCGTTAATCATTAAACTGAATTATATAATTACATCTGCCAAACATATACTGTATCCTATATTATTTTAATTTCTTATGCAATTGATTACAGTAGTATTTCTTGTATTTTATTTCTATAAGACTTCTATTATTTTTATTCTATTTTATTATTTTTACCTCAGTGCACGAGTTCGACTCGCATTATACTAGATTTTTATATGGTTTTATTCAATTTAAGGTTTTCTCTTCCGTGTATCTTGAAACGATTTTTTTTATTACAACTGGGAAGCTCCGAAGGTCGGCTTGTGTTTTTATTTTATTCGTTGAAAATCGTGTTTCGATTTAAATTATGTATCGAATTAATTTGTTGTCTTGTGAATTAATTTTGGACGGATCGAAATCACGATATAAATTTGTATGCAATTTATTCTGGTGCATTCTGATTTGAATCAGGATTGCAAATTGTCTCTCTGACTACTTGTACCGCCACAGTACTCCCCCTTCGGTAATGGAATCACATAAAACTTCTGGTTTCTTATTAGGAATTGATATTGTATAATATTATAATTGACCCAAATAAAACGTCGGTGTTGCCTATAGCCTTATATATTAAACTTGTTACATAAAAAGAACGATTCTGGCCATAATAATTTGTTTATTTATTGTAAACCACATCAATAGATGGCGACAGTTTAATTCATATTCCAAACATATTCCCGCCCGATGCGATGTGCATCCCTTAGTATTTTATTACTAAGTTCTAGCAATATTCGGCATTAAGGCACGATGCCATGTACCACAAGTTTAAGGTGATTTGTACATAGCCTATTATTGTTGACAAAATCAGTCTTTGTAAACAAAATGATTATGTGCGTTGATTTTTAATAACTTAATAATAATGTTTACGTCTCATCATCATCATCTTACGACAATGACCTTGTTGTACGATTTGTGCAACTTCTTATCTAATATATATATATATATATATATATATATATATATATATATATACTAGATGACCCGACAGACGTTGTCCTGTACCTACGTTACAATTCAAAAGTTCCAAATTTTTTAATATCCTATCTTAGTCTATGATTTTCAAAATCTCGTATGATATATTAGTTGTTTTTTGGCAATCATAATTTCTGAAGTACATTTTTCTGACTAATAATAAATAAAGAGTAAATTAAGTTAAACAAAGCAATTTTACAAGAGATAAATTAAAACAAAATTGTTATACTAGATCAAGGTTATATACAGTGTTATCTCTGTAGAAAATGTACACCTAAAATTTATATTTTGCATTAGTCGAATAATGTAGTTATTATTATTAGTAGATTATTAGTCGTAAAATTCCTTTAAAATTAATTTAAACTATTATTTCGTGAAAAAAATATACTTAGTTTGGTTTTTACGATATAAATGCGCATAAAGTCAAATTGGACCTTTGTGCCCCGCCTTACCCTATAATAAAAAACTTAAGTTCTGGCTCGTTTCTCCTATGTAAATTAAATTGCAGTCCAACAATTTATTTGATAGACGAGATTTCTAAGTCGTTCGATGTAAAAGGGGTTGGTAAAAATAGTGCTAGTTGTTGTACTAAAATGTTTACAAGTCTTTTATTGATGTTATGACTGATTATTAGACTTTATAATATATATATAGTATGATTTATTTATAGATATGATTAATTGATCTAATTGCGATTTTTTTAATATCGGAGAAACTAGCCAAAACCTGAGTAATAAACGCCTTCATCAACAAAAAAATAACTCAAAAATCCCAAACAATTCAAAACAATGCTAACCGAAATATTAATAATTTAAACCCAGAATATAGATTTTTGAACCCAAAAATTTTACATTTTGGAGAGAACGTAATTAAAAGAAGATTCGCTGAAGGGCTGTTTTTGCAATTGCATAACGACAGGGTCATAAGTTACTGTTTATGATTAAACTCTAAGTCAATTAATGTAGAATCTAGTTCATACTATTCAATTCTATTCAATCTAAGATCAACTTGCTAAATATTCCATATCCAATGCTAAAAAAAAATAATTTTCGACACAAAACAAAATTCTAACCTGAGTAATAGACATCTTCATGAACATAAAAATAACTCAAAAAATCCCAAACAATTTAAGACTATGCTAACCGAACATATTAATTTAAACCATAATATAGATTTTTCAACCCAAAAATTTTACATTTTGAAGAGAACGTAATTAAAAGAAGATTCGCTGAGGGGTTGTTTTTGCAATTGCATAAGAATTTTTGACACATAAAACATTTAGAATTTAACAATGCAAAAAATATTTCTACTAATTATAAAAAATGATTTAGAATTTTGTTTTATGAGTCGAAAATTTATTTGTTTGGCATTGGATATGAAATATTTAGCAAATTAATTGATCACCAAATTTTAAACATTAATTCACCTAAGTTTTGAACTTAAAAAATAATGTTTATTAAATTATTACTAAAAAAATGTACTTTAGAAATTATAATTACCAAAAAGCAACTAATATATCGTACGACATTATATATATTTTGTCCATACAATAATTCCTATAAGAATTTATTATGATTAATATAGTGTTTTTTACTTTTGATTGCTGATATTTTTAATTAGCATTCTGAATTCTTTGATAAGCTCTCCGATTAAAATTCCTCGTTTTCGAATCGAAGACTAAACAAACTTTATATTATTGCAAAAAGAATTTTTAAAACATTTATAATTCTCGATGACATTACCATTAAACAATATACGATAACGAAAACAGATTAAATAATAATCATGTCGAAATGTTATTGGAATTACGTAACGAGGGGAAACAGACATTATTTATACATACCAGTATATAAATATATATATATATATATTATATATATATGTGTATATATAAACAAATGTATTGCAATATATTTGTTATTGTGTATTTTCAGTATGTCATCACCAAAAGCAAATGTTACAAAATACGAACAAATACAAATAATTCAGGTATTCAAAAATTTCGCAATCGACAGTACAAACATGCACATACAATTTTATGAATAATTTAAAACAAAAATAAATAAACTAATGAATTATATTGGTTATTAATTAAATAAAAAAATATAATAAATAAGAGAACTATGCAACAAAAGGGCTATTTTCACCTAAAATTATATTTAGTTCAAGTAAAAACTGAAACTATATAGAAACGTAAAAAAAAATTCGTTTGGCTGCAAAAATAAATACCTTCACTTTCGGGAAGTAAATCGAGTATACAAAAACTTGTCGAAGTAGTCTTGTTGTATTATATTACCATTACCATTATTATTATTATTATTATTATATGATCGGAAACTTTCACCAGATGCACGATTTTCGATTACGTAACCGTCGTGGGGTCAACACTATTATTATTGTATGCGTTCTTGTAAAGAGATTTATAAGTTTAAATAAAAAAAAATTTATTGATATATAATTGGTAAAAAATTTGGAAGAAATATTTGGTGTTTATAATAATACGATATATATTTATAAGAATTGTTTCAATAAAAAAATCGTACTTTCAATACAATTTGTGCAAGGTTAGAAGCATAGAAGATTTCTCCTCGAGTAATGTGAATAAATTAATATTACTAAATAAAAATGATTATGAAAATTCTAATAAATATTTTAAAAAAATCTAGATAAAATTGCTAGTTCTTGTTTGCTGTTTAAAAGTATTTACTAAATTTAGTTCTCCAGATATATTAAAAAGAATGGTGTAAAACTTTAGCCATAAGTTATGTATCAATATTATTACTGAATTGTCTAAATAAATAAATTTTTCTCAAAATGAATCAATGAATGAAAAATTTTCTCTCTGAATTCAATTAGGTTTCTCACTAGGCACATGAGTAATAATATATTAATAGACTTTTCTAGTATATAGTGTAATTTTAGCTCAGTACTAGAATGTACAATAAACATTTTATAAATAAGAAATAAGGACGCCAAAAAACATGATAAATATAGACTAAATGAGAAAAATTACATTGTATTATTTTTTAGAACTTATAAGGACTGCTTGGAGTCCTAGAAATAATAGTTTTATGAATTACTCAACATGAAAGTTAAATATTGTAAAAGAAAGTAATTAAAATCAGAAGACTATATATATATGAATAGTAAAAATAGGAATGAAAATAAACTGTATTAATTTTGTTCTGATTTTTAGACGACAAAAAACATGATAAATATAGACTAAATGTGAAAAATTATATTGTAGTCTTTTTTCAAACTTATAAGGACTTCTTGGAGACGAAGAAATAATAGTTTTATGAATTACTCATCATGAAAGTTAAATATTGTAAAAGAAATCAATTAAAATCAGAAGACTTATTAAATATGAAAGGTAGAAATGGGATTGAAAATTTAAAGTAACAGTATTAATTTCTTTGTATATAAATTCACAATCATATAATACAATAATACTAAATTCCGTGGTGATTAAAAAATTTATATTAATATATTTGTATCAAAACAAAAACACCGATTGACGGTTGACAATTAAAAGTAAATGTGTCATAGATAAAATTTGAATCATAGATTGAATAAACTAAATGGAAAGTTTATAATTAATTAATTTTGGATTCGAATTTTTTAAAAAACGGGATAAACGTATCCGTATGTCTTTCTCCTGGCTCTAAACTACCTTCCTGCCAATTTTCAGCTAAATCGGTTCAGCCGTTCCTGAGTTATAAGTGTTACAACTAACACGATCCTCTTTTTTATATATAGTCCTTGAATTTTTTTCCTAGATAAATAAAATTAGTAAATAATTGTAAATACCAATCCTATTATTACCATAAATAAAACTCCTCTTAAAGTCTAACGCCTTAGAAATCTTGCCTACTAAATGAATTGCTCTGATTGTGATTTAATGTATATTGGCGAAATCAGCTAAAATTAAAAAAAATAGTCTTGAATACAAAAAAAATTAAAAAACTACTAAATAATTTAAAACAGAATAAAAACTTCTTTATCATAAATAAAACTCCTCTTAATATTTAACGCCTTAGGAATCCTACCTAAGAAATTAATTGTTCAGATTGTGATTTAATGTATATTGGTGAAATCAGCCAAAACTTGGAAAAAAAACGTTTTGAACACAAAAAATTTTTATTTAAAATACTAAATAATTTGAAACAGAATAAAGACTTCTTTACCATAAATAAAACTCCTCTTAATATTTAACGCCTCAGGAATCCTACCTATAAAATGAATTGTTCAGATTGTGATTTAATGTATGGTGATGAAATTAGACAAAATTTTAAAAAAAAAACGTCTTGAATACAAAAAATTTTATTAAAAGTACTAAATAACTCTAAACAAAATAAAGACTTCTTTATCATAAATAAAACTTCTCTTAATATTTAACGCCTCAGGAAGCTGTCCTATCAAACTAATTGCTCTGATTGTGATTTAATGTATATTGGTGAAATCAGCTAAAACTTGAAAAAAAGAAACGTCTTGAACACACAAAAAATTGTAAAAAGTAATAAACAACTTAAAACATAATATAAACTTTTTAATCCAGGCTATACTATATTTTTAAGCAACTTTATTCCAAAGACGTTTTGCTGAAGTTTGTTTCATCAAGCTTTATAATGAAAAAGCAATAAATAAATGACTTTCATTCCGGAAAAAAACGAAAATCAATTTTTAACCTTCAAATTATTGGAAAAATGAGAATCTCCAAACATTAAATAAAACAAATATCCTAAAATTTTTCTTACTAATAAACATTTAAAATTTAAAAGCAAAAAATTTAGTGGAATTGTTTTCTCAAAATTTTTTTACCAAAATATGCTTGTAACATTCACAAAAAACAATAAGCAATATGTAAAATATCTTCTTTAAAGATAAAAAAAAATGATTTCCTATTTCTCATTTCAATTTTTCTCATTTTCTCTCAAGTCTTCATAATTTAAGAAGTAGATATCCAATTTTGAGATTAGAAATAAATTTCTTCTGAAGATAGTTATACTAAGTCAGTAGACTAATTAATGCTTGAATTGACCTTAGAAATGATTATTAATAAAAATAATTCAATTATGAAAGAAAGGAACTTATTAATAACATTTATTCATCTTTGAATATCGATAAATTGAATCTTTATATATAATCTTTGAAGATTGATAAACCGATTAAATTTTGGAAGTAAAAATCTTACCAATAATTACTAATACCATAAATTCATCATCTTGAATATATTTGGCACATGTAAATTGATAAATCGATTAAGTTATCTAAGTAAATTAAGAAGTAATATTATAAATAGTGTTTAAAAACATTCATTCATCATCTTATATATTTATATAAGATATATTTCGGACATACATTTATATAAGATATATATCGAATATATTTAGAACAAGTTGGCTGATGAATCAATTAAATCATCAAAAAAAGAATCTTGCAAATTAAATGTAGTCATCATCTTGCACAAATTTAGAGATTTTGATACCTAGAGATTGATGAATCGACTAAATTGTAGCTCATGAATATTTAATAGAAATTATGGACATTTTTCTTAATTTTGGTTACTAGAGATGATTTAATCAACTAAATAATCGAAAAAAGATCTTAATATTAACATTTATTCATTGTCTTGCCTATCATAGAAAAATTTGACAATGAAATGGTTATTTATAAACCTTATGAACTGTCTTGCATATGCATGGACATTTTAGTGCCTGAAGATTGAAGAATCAATGGAAATAGATAAATCGACAAATTATAACTTCATCAAGTTGTTTAAGGAATTTATGAATTGCACATTTGTGCCAATTTTGTTACCTGTAGATTAGTGAATTGTTAAAGACATAACCTCATGAATGAAATTCATTCACTTGGAGATGAATAAATTTATCAAATTATAACTTATAGTTATAATTTATAGATCTCATAAATTGTCTTGTATATGTAAGGACATTTTGGTACCTAGAGTTTAGCAAATTGAAATGAAATTTATTCATAATCTTGCTATCGTCAGAAATTTTGATATATGGACATAGATGAATCGAACAAATTATAACTTAATCAAGTTATTTATAGAACTTGTGAACAGTCTTGCACATATTCAGAAATGTTTGTACCTGGAGATTGATATAAATAAAATTATCAACCCTGTGACTAAATTTATTCATTGTCTTGGTCTATCGTTGGAAATTTTGATACATGATAAATGAATCGATCAAATTATAACTAATGGTTGTAATTGGAGTTATCTATAGTTTTATCTTGCGCATGTATGGACATTTTGGTACCTAAAGAGTAAAAAATCAAGACAAAATAAAGTTAACCTAACCTAACTTACACCAACATATTACACCCTAATACAATTTGGCAAATATGAAATTTTGGACTCTGGAAATTGATGCATCAAATTATATCTCATTAATGATTATTAATAGAATCAGATAAAAGATCCTGGACATGTTAATTTTGGCTAAACCATTGCCATTATAAATGGAACGACTCGGTAAATAGAATTTAATCACTATATTGCCTTTTGTTAAAACTTTTGAAACACATCGAGATAGATGAATCAAACAAATTATAACTTAATCAAGTTATTTATAGAAGTTGTGAACTGTCTTGCACATGTTTAGAAAGTGTGGTATCAGTAGGACTACATTATCAAACAAAAGACCATTTTTTCATCATCTTGTCTTTCGTAGAGAATTTTGACACATAGAGATAAGTAAATTATGACTGATAGTTATATTTTGAGTTATCTATAGACCTGTCTTCCACATGTATGGACATTTTGGTACCTAGAGAGTGAAAAATCAAAAAACCTAAAGTTAACCTAACCTAACTTACACCAACATATTGCACCCCCAATACAATTTGTCAAACATGATTTACAAAATTTGTATCAACTCACCTCTGTATCTTTCTAAAGTCATATAAGATATTAACGCCCCTCTAGGCGATAGCAATCTTCTTGATAATTGTAAAAACCGTCCTCAATACTCAATCAATTACGTTTTCCTCAAAAAAACGTGTGCATACAAATCACAGTCTGAAATCTTCACACTCTGAACACACTGGTGTAGTTGTATTTAGATTAAAAAACGTTTTCCTGGGGCCTAGATGTTACTAGTGCCTCGATGGACTTTTGAATAATTTACTTTAATAAAATATCTAGAATAATCGATTTAAAAGCTGTTGTTTCGCACGCGATAATGCCTTCTTGTCACTCTCGATGGAACTCTCAGCAAACTGCGCAGGCAGATGGCCAGCGAATTGCGATCGATGACAAATGAACGCGGTTCGGCGCGAAGTTGGCAACGAACTGGGAGCGGGAGATTCGAAATTTGAAATTCAAATCATGAAAAATACAGATTTTATATTATACGTTTTATAATAATAGTAACGATGGATATAATAGGTTTTTTGAAGTAAAACTTCTTTAGGCGCGACTAGAAAGTAAACTAGTGGTGTATGGCATCGTGCCTCAAGGCAAATTGCTGGAACTTCCCGTACCGTAATGAAATATTCGAGAAATTTTAAACGTTTTCAAATAGATTATTATAAATACTGTAACATTGCATACTAGTGGTGTATGGCATCGTGCCTTAAGGCAAATTGCTGGAACTTCCCGTACCGTAATGAAATATTCGAGAAATTTTAAACGTTTTCAAATATATTAATACAAATACTGTAACTTTCATTATTTTTGCTAGATTATTGTTATATCTGAGCAAATAAAATGTAAATCATAAATCATAAATCAATTTATCTCCAGAACATTAACAATCGTCATTGCATTGCGAATTCAATTTAAAAAAAAATAATTGCCTGATTTGCACAAAATTGAAAAAGTGTTCCCGCATAGTCACAGTCTAAATGTATTTGCAAATAATTCTGTGCGACATTTTTACTTATACAGTGCTTAGCTAGGCGGCATTTTCACATTTTTCAATAGTTTTAAAAAAATTGGAAAAGTGCTCCAGCACATTAACAGTCTAAACGCACTTGAGTAAACATTTGTACCAGAGTGGCGCTTAGACTGTGCTTAGCCTGGGTAATTTTTTGAATTTTTAATCCAAAATTACAAAAATATTTTATGGAAAATAAAAAAAGATGTAATAATTTTTTATCCTCAAAAGCAATTGTTTTGTCAATACAAGCAGGGAGTTTTTTGAATCATTCAAATTGGATGCTTAATTCTCTCAGAAACTGCCATTTTTTGCACATTTAGCTATGTATCTTCGAAATGACTGGGCCTGCATTTGCCAAAAACTAATAACCATATCTCCCAATCATGACAAATTGAATGTATTTTATATCATTCAAATCCGATACTCCGTTCTCTCAAAAACTCGATTTGTATTTTCTGCACTCTTTGCTGTTTATCTCCGTAACGGCTGGACCTGCTTTTGCTAAAAACTAATCAACACATTTCGTTATCAATAGGAATCTAATATTGAACCATTCAAATCGGTTGATCCGTGCGCCCAAAAACGTCGACTAAAGATTGTATCCACACGTACATACATCCCCATACAAATACATTTTTCTAAGGAATGCAAAAATGTTCAGAAAGTTTTGAAACGTAAATACATGCAAAAGTATAAAGATTATAACAAATTACTGTACAAAACGTTAACGAGATTTACACTCATTGGAGTGGATTTGCACTCATTTCCATATATCCACTCACTCTCTTAGATTTACACTTACTGCACGGCATACGGCAAAAAATTGTTTGAGGATCTTCAGGATGAATAAAGTTTTCCTAAAAAATATTGCATAACATTTAAAAAAATATTTACCCTTATCATAAATATTTACCCTGTCACTTTATAAAAAAAAGCAATTCAGGTTAATTATATTATACATTACCCTTACCTTTAGTCAGCAAACTGTCTTATTATTTATAATTAATGATGACTATTAAAATATTAAAATTCTTCTGTGATGGGGTATGAATGGTTAATCCTCCTAAGCGATTATTCGGATTCTCATAAATCTTCCTGATGTTTGTTAAGGAAATTTTTTAGGATTTTTTGATTCCTAGAAGTACACTTAGGTTGAAGAAATAAATGGAAAAAATTACAAAAAACCGGTTATCATTTTTTGTACTTCTATTATTTTGTACTTTGAAATTATTTGAGGCATAGTTTGACATTAAACACAAATGAAGACTGTCATTACTAATATACTAATATTATATTTTAATATTGTCTTAGCCTATAAGTGAATCGAAATGTTTGGCTAATGACTCATTAGCCAAACATTTCCATTAAGACTAAGACAATATTAAAATATTATATTAGTACATTAAAATATAATATATTTATGATTATAAATGAGAAAAATTCATAAAAAAGAAACTACATTACATTATTGCCGTAAAGCAGCTAAGATGTGACAAAAATTAAAATAATGTAATACTAAAAAATGAATCTACTAATAAGTAAATAGTAAAACAGCTTTCAGCAGTCTCGACTTACTGTAGGTAAAATGCTCCTAGAATACAAATATCATAATTAGGCACAACTAGTGTAACCGCCTAAAAAAAGGTGATTTTTGGGAATTTATATTAAAAAAACTACTCTATCAATCATTTCAAAATTTTAGGAATATATTTATACATATTTTAAGAATACATAGTAAAATTTCTGAAGTAAAAAATTAAATATTTTTTAAGTTATCGTCGATCTCCAACGGCGCGACAAAAAAATGCCCTTTACAGCTGCAGTGATTCCGG
>NW_020539727.1:19106452-19261452 GCF_003426905.1 Ctenocephalides felis
TATTGTAAAGCATTATGCCCAGACCATCTAAGGTATTAAATGTAGAGGCAATTTCAATGTGGGACCTTTTACAAGTTTATGTCTTGTGTCATAATAATACATTCGGGATTTGGGCTTAAATTAAACAGGTTACCATTATTTTTTATAAAACAGAGGGTGATTAGGAGAAAAATGCATGGAACGGGTAGAATCTTGTGCTCTATTTATATATTTCTATATTTTCTATTATCTAGAATCAGCAAACCGGGCAGTACCAAGTCCTGATGAAGCAGCAGGCGATGCAGCAGCTCCCGAAACAGCTGCAGCAAGCAAATGCAAGTGGAGCAGCTGTTGTGACCAAAAATGTGCCTAATGTTTCGGTGGTGAGCGGAAATTTGCAAAGGGTTTCTCCAAATCGCAAAATATCCAACAACCCATCATGACGAAATTGTTGACGAATGCTTCTGGACAAGTTATTACCGTGGAAGGATTATTAGGGAAACAGTCTAATATCATACAACAAGGTAAAGATATTTATTTATTTATTTATTTATTTATGACTTCCCGTAGGGTAGTTATAGTAAAGGGCCGAAAATCGAAATTGAAAGTGTTTGCATTTCTCGACGTTTTGAAAGTTTCTGAACATTTTGGTATGTGTGTGTGTTTTGTATGTCCGCATTTTTTCGTCCACGTTTTCGAGCGCACGGATCAACCGATTTGAATGGTTTAAAAACATTCGATTCTTATTGATAGGGAGAAGTACTGATTAGTTTTTGCAAAGGCAGATCCAGCCGTTACGGAGATACGGAGCAAAGAGTGCAGAAAATACCAATCGAGTTTTTGAGAGAGCGGAGTATCCGATTTGAATGATCTCAAAAACATTCAGTTCGTAATGACGGGGAAAAGTGGTTATTAGCTTTTGGCAAATGTAGACCCGGCGGTTTCGGAGATACAGAGCTAAATGTTAAAAAAAATGGCAAGTTTTGAGAGAACTAATTATAAGCGTCAGATTTAATTGATTCAAAGAACTTTCTGCTTGTTTCAACAAAACAATTGCTTTTAGAAAAAAAAATTGTTTCTAATTTTTTTTTTCAAAAATATTTTTGTAATTTTGGATTAAAAATTCAAGAAATTACCCAGGCTAAGCACAGTCTAAGCGCATCCTGGTACAAATGTTTACCCAAGTGCGTTTAGACTGTTTTTGTACTGGGGCACTTTTCCAATTTTGTGAAAACTATTAAAAAATGTAAAAATGCCGCCAAGCTAAGCACAGTATAAGTAAAAATGTCGCACAAAATTGTTTGCAAATGCGTTTAGACTGTGACTATACGGGAGCACTTTTTCAATTTTGTGTAAATTAGGCAACTATTTTTTTTTTGAAATTGAATTCGAAATGAAATGACGATTGTTAATGTTCTGGAGATAAATTGATTGATTTATGATTTCAATTTGATTTGCACAGATATAACAAGATAGCAAAAATAATGAAAGTTACAGTATTTGTAATAATATATTTGAAAACGTTTAAAATTTCTCGAACATTTCATTACGGTACGGGAAGTTCCAGCAATTTGCCTTAAGACACGATGCCATACACCACTAGTATTGATTATTTTTAAATATAACTAGTTTGTTTGTTGCAAATATTTTTCAAAAATTTAATAAGTATTTTAATAAGCTGTACGATACTTTTGACAATATAATTATTTCATTTAACAAATTTTAGGTTATTTTATGATATTTTAACAAATTTAAGTGTCTTATATTATTATTATTATTATTATTATTATTGAGTATTTTTACAATATAAGTATTTTCTTTTACAAATTTTTAGGTATTTTGATGAAAGAAATATTTTGTTTCACAATTTTTAAGTGTTTTTAAATTATAAGTTTTTAGTTAACTAATTAATAAGTATTTTAACAATAACAATCATAAAAATAACTAGTGGTGTATGGCATCGTGCCTTATGGCAAATTGTTGGAACTTCCCGTACCGTAATGAAATATGTTCGAGAAATTTTAAACGTTTTCAAATATATTATTACAAATACTGTAATTTTCATTATTTTATCTGAGCAAATCAAATGTAAATCATGAATCAATTTATCTAGAAAAATACAGAACATTAACAATCGTCATTTCATTTCGAATTGTATTTCAACAAAAAAAAATAGTTGCCTAATTTGCACAAAATTGAAAAAGTGCTCCCGTTCTGTGCAACATTTTCACTTATACTGTGCTTAGCTTGGCGGCATTTTCACATTCTTCAATAGTTTTCACAAAATTGAAAAAGTGCTCCCGTTCTGTGCAACATTTTCACTTATACTGTGCTTAGCTTGGCGGCATTTTCACATTCTTCAATAGTTTTCACAAAATTGAAAAAGTGCTCCAGTAGATGAACAGTCTAAACACACTTGGGTAAAGATTTGCCCCAGAGTGGCGCTTAGACTGTGCTTAGTCTGGGTAATTTTTCGAATCTTCAATCCAAAATTACAAAAATATTTTATGGAAAATAAAAAAGATGTAATACTTTTTTATCCTCAAAAGCAATTGTTTTGTCAATACAAGCAGAAAGATTTTTAGATCATTCAAATCGGACTCTTAGTTCACTCAAAAACTGACATTTTTTGTACATTTAGCTCTATATCTTCGAAATGACGGGACCTGTCTTTGTCAAAAACTAATCACCTTTTTTCCCAATCATTACAAATTGAATTTTTTTGGATTATTCAAATCGGATACTCCATTCTCTCAAAAACTCGATTTGTATTTTCTGCACTCTTTGCTCTTTATCTCCGTAACTGCTGGACCTGTCTTTGCCAAATACTAATTAGCACATCTCCTTATCAATGGGAATCGAATGTTTTTTAAATCATTCGAATCGGTTGATTCATGCGCCCAAAAACATACACATACACATCCATTTAGTTTCTGAGGTATGCCCCTTAAAATGTTCAGAAACCTTCAAAACGTCGAGAAATGCAAAAATTTTCATTTTCGATTTTCGGACCATTACTCTAACTACCCTACGGGAAATTAATAATTGTAAAAAAAATAATAATAGTAATTTAGAAGTATTTTTGCAACAAAAGTAGACATGGCGTATGTGTCAATATGTGACTTTTGTTTTATTTCTATTACCCTTTCAGGTGGTCAAACGTTAAGAGTGACTCCCAAACAAGGTCAAAATCATTTAATCCAATTAGCCAGTGGCACGTCAAATCAAGTCCAGCAGTTTGCCATGGTGTCCCAAGGCAATTTAATTACAATGAGCAACGCCAGAATGGTCACAGCATCCGTAGCGAATACATCAAGTCTTAATTCCACCACGAGTAGTCCTAGGCTTGTAAAACCAGCCATCACAACGACACCTCCTCGACAAAGTGGGCAGAAGCTGATACAGCAACAATTGAACCAGCAGCTGGTCAATGCTAAGTTGTTGGGTATCCAGAACGCTCAGGGTAAAATCATCACATCTCCTGTCCATAAACAAGGGATCATAAGACAAGGTGTTAAGGTGTCCGGTTCAGGGAACACTATTAGGATGGTTAATACTGCTGGTTTGAACATTGCGCACATAGGTGGTAAACCGGTGATCTTGGCCAGCAAAGGAAGTCAACTGCAAGGTCAAAATGTGATACTACAAACTGCAGCTCAAAGCGAATCCAACAGCAACTTAGTTATAAGCGGACAGACTCTAAAAGTCTGTCCTCCAAGCAACATGATCACCCAGGGCAACTTAAACATCATCAACACAAACCAGACGACCAACACGCAAACTGTCATTCTAGGAGGACAGGTTATAAAGGTGCAAAGTCCACAAACCCAACCGGGCACTGGTAACATTATTACCCAACCGGGCAGCGGTAATATCATTACCCAACCGGGCAGTGGTAATATCATTACCCAACCTCAAACAGTGATGCTAAGTAGTGGACAGACATTGAAAGTGCAAAATCAACCTTCCCTGAATCAGCAGCAGCAGGTTATGTTAGGGCAGACGATTAAGGTTCAGGGGTTGCAGAATAAGACGCAGTCCGCGCTGCAGGGACAAAGGGTGGTTCTGACGAGTCAGGGGCAGAGTGGACAACTTTTGACGCAGCAGATTTTGTTGCCGCCTGGTTTTCAAGGGGGAGCTATCAATATTAAAACTTTGCAAGGATTGAAGGTCATACCGATTGCACAGCAGGGGAAAGGTAATAATTGAATATAATAAATAAATAAATAAATAAGTAAATATATATATATACATATATATATATATATATATATATATATATATATATTAGGTTGTCAAATATCTCCCTTCCGCTTTTTTGCTATTGGTTTATAATACAAAAAGGCGGAAGGGAGATATTTGACAACCTATTATATATATATATATATATATATATATTAATTTGGAAATATGTTTTTATTTTTTCGACTTGTGGCTGAAAAACCTTATCACAATATATATATATATATATATATATATGTATATATATATATATTAATTTGGAAATATGAATAAACAACACTCTTTTTTGCTCTAATTTATTAAATAATAATTTTACAAACGTTTTGAGACTAGGTTTGTCTCATCATCAGTGTGTTAATGTAAATAATATACTAATTATATTGAACGGATAACACATAATCCTAATTTAGGTTTCCATATTTTAGATTTTAAATTATAACACACTGATGATGAGACAAACCTAGTCTCGAAACGTTTGTGAAATTATTATTTAATAAATTAGTGCAAAAAAGAGTGTTGTTTGTTCAAATTTCTAAATTAATATATATATATATATATATATATATATATATATATATATGATAAGGTTTTTCAGCCACAAGTCGAAAAAATAAAAACAGAAAAAAATATAAAATCTTCTTGAATACGTTTTGAGCTATTATTCTAGCTCCTCATTCAGCTGAAATATAAAAAGAGTAATAAAATAAAATAAAACAGAACTAAAATTATATGTACCAACCCAGTTTAAAATTATTTTATATAAAATTTGACAATTAAAACATCAATATTTTGTTCTAAAAAGAAAAAAATATGTATATATATATAGAATTTTAAAAAATAAAATCGAGTAATCGAAATATTTCGAATTCTGAAAAAGAAGAAATGAGAATATCAAGTGTTAAAAAATTGTTCAAGTATTAAAAAAATCAGTCTTACATACATATATATAATATAAGAAGAACTTCTCTTATTAACACATTGTGAATTTAAAAAAATTAAAACAGATTCAACAAACCTTCTTAGATCAACATTTTAATTAGATTTTTGAGAAACTATAAATTTTTGCCAAAAATTTACTTTTTTTTAAAAAAAAGACTTCTTGAAGAAAAATTTAATTTGAAATGTTTTGGAAATTCTCAACTTTTTTCAAAGCAATCGTACTGCTTTAACTGCATAGAGACGAAATATCGAAGCGCGTAAGCGCCGCGTCGCCGTCTAACGGATAAACATTGATAAGGAACCCATAGGAATGTAAACAAAATTTATAATTATTGTTAAAATCTCTATAAAATATCTTATAATTTGATGTGCATATGTCTAATGATCATTTTTCACCGCCAAATGGCTCATTTTTTTACTTTTTCCTCCATATCTCCAAAGACGTTGCACCTTCCTTTCCAAAAATTTAAACAGTTCTTTATTTAGTCAATACAAATAAAATGTTTTTTGAATTATTCAAATCGGACGCTCCATCGTTCTCTTAAAAACTGAGTTACCGTTTTTGTCACTTTTTGCCCCGTATCTTCGGAACGGCTAGACCTGCCTTTGCCAAAAACTAATCAGCACGTCTCCTTATCAATACGAATCGAATGTTTTTTTTGAATTATTCAAATCGCTTCATCCGTGTTTCCGAAATCGTCGACGAAAATTTGTATCCGCACACACACACACACACTCACACATACACACACACATGAATCCATTTTTTCTAAGGTATGCCAAAATGTTTAGAAGCTTTTGAAACGTAAAGATATATAAAAATTTTCATTTTCGGGTTTTTTGCGATTACTGTAACTTGCCCTACGGGAAGTTAATAATTTCAGGGGCGGACTAATCTCATAGCTTATTTTAAAAAGTGACTAATTATCTTTTACCCTTTCCAGGGGCCCTTGGTGGTCGCCAGCAAGTGTTCGCCCGACTAATAGCGCCTCCGACGCCTCCAAGACCGCCTCCTCCCGGAGGCGATTAGAATTCTCTCTACAATTGTAAATAAAAAGAAACTAACTAGGCTAAATTGACTAAAAATTACACCTATACGTAAGAGATAATAAGAAAAACAATAATAAGTAAAAAAGGTTAGAGACATTATAAATATATATTTACCTAATTTATAAATAATGTATAAAATTGTGTAAATAACAAAAACTTTAAACAAATAAGAGGATGTAAATATAATCGTTGATTTTAACAATCGCGCGTTTTAATTGTAAAATTATTTTGAGAGAGGTTGTTTTAACGCTTAATTTTCTTTTAGTTTTTATTTATATAAACAAAATTAATAATTATTTATTGATGTACATGTATTTTACGATTTTAATTAGTTCATAATGAGGTCAATCTTGTTGTTTGATACAATTAAAATGTGGTGAATAAAATTTTATATTAAAGTGGTTATGAATAAATTTTTTTATTAATAATTTGATGTTATATTCTTATTCCTTGGAATTACCTTTCCAATTGATTCATGTATATTAATAATTATGATCTTTGTGTTCCAGGAGTATTTTATCTACAATAAGTCGAGACTGCTGAAAGCTGTTTTACTATTTACTTATTAGTAGATTCATTTTTTAGTTAGCTCATCAGTAAAGCCATTTCTTTTAGCATCAATACTAATTTTCTGATAGTCATCATCAATTATAAATAATAAGACAGTTTGCTGAGCAAAGGTAAGCGCATAACTCAACAACGCCTGGACCAATTTGGCCAATTCTTTTTTAAAATCGAATAATTGCCGGGAAAACCCTAAAAACATTCCTTTTCTTTTTCTCATACAAACGTTTTCTAACTAAAACGTTGAATCAATTTGAGCTTTATTGCTATTATATAAAGTTCATATTAAATTACAAACACTCACTGAACGATTATTCGGATTTTGATAAATCTTTTTGAAGTTTGTTAAGGAAATATTCTAGAATGTATGCGTTTATAAAGTACTGGGATGTATGTGCAATATTGTAGAAATAATTAGAATAAATTGCAAAAAACGACATGTCATTGTTTGCATTGAAAACTACTGAAAACTATCATGTGCCAAAAATTTCAATTTACTTATGAACCTATTTATGATTATGAATAAGAAAAATGAAATGTCTACATTATTATTGCCGAAAAGCAGCTGAGATGTGCCAGAAATCATAACTTGAATTCCTTTTGTGACAGGGCAGATAATTATGATAAATAAATATTTTTTTAAATTTTATGCAATATTTTTTAGGAAAACTTTATTCCTCCAGAAGATCCTCAACCAATTTTTTTGCTTAGGCACTACTATAATAAGTGTAAATCTAAGAGAGTGAGTGAATATTTGGAAATTATTGCAAATCTACTCCAATGAGTCTAAATCTTATAAAATGAGTGTAAATCTGGTTAACTTTTTGTAGGGTAAGTTATTGTAATCGCACAAAAATCGAAAAGAAAAATTGTTATATATCTTTACGTTTCAAAGGTTTCTGAACATTGTGGTATACCTTAGAACAAATGGATGTATGTGTATGTGTATGTATGTGCGGTGATTTCGAGAACCCGAATCAACCGATTTGAATGATTAAAAAAATATTTGATTCCTATTGATATGGAGATGTGCTGATTAGTTTTTGGCAAAGGCAGGTCGAGCCGTTTTGGAGATACGGAGCAAAGAGTGCAGAAAATAGAAATTAGATTTTTGAGAAAACGAAGCATCCGATTTGAATGATCTAAAGAACATTCAATTTGTAATCATTGGAAGAAAAGGTGATTAGTTTTTGGCAAAGACAGGTCCCGCCATTTCGAAGATACGAAGCTAAATGTGCAAAAAATGGCAGTTTTTGAGAGAACGAAGCAACAGATTTGAATGATTCAAAGAACTATTCGTTTGCATTGATGGAACAATTATTTTCGGGAAAAGCAAAAAAATTCTTTTTAATTTCCAAAAAAAAATAATTTTTGGTCGAAAATAATTTGAATTTTAATTTTAATTCTAGCTAAAATTTTAAAGCTCATTTATATACTTGAGATAATTAATTTTAACTTTGCACTTCTTTTAGAAATATGAGATCAGATCCTTCATTTTAACACCGTTTGATTATTCACTTTTTATGTAAACTTAAATAAACTTCATCATCTAATCTACAAGCTCTTATATTTTGTCTATAAAATACGAGTAATGAAAGTTACAGTATTTATAATAATATAACTGAAAACATGTAATATTCTTCAAATATTAATTGCATTGCAGAACTGGAAGTTCCAGCAATTTGCCTTAAGGCACGATGCCATACACCACTAGCTTTATCTAAAGTCCTTAAGTTGACTAATTTTATCTAAATTTCTAAATCTCATAAATTTTGGTTGATTATATTACATGCAAGTTGATGCAACTTGCTTTAAGGCAAAATGCCACTTTCAACTAGTTAATTATTAAAATCGATTAATAAATGCAATTTTCCATGCTACTTGTATCTACTTTACAACCAATTAGAACAGTTTAATCAGGAGTGGAAATTAGAGTATTTTTGCACATTTAGCTCCGTATCTTCGAAATGGCTGGGCATGCCTTTGCCGAAAACTAATAAACACTTTTCCCAATCATTACTAATTGAATGTTTTTTAGGTCTACTACACTACGGGAAGTTAATAATATGAAATCTGTATCTTTATTTTTTCATAATTTGAATTTCAATTTTCGAATCTCCCGCCCCCAGTTCGTTGCCAACTTCGCGCCGAACCGCGTTCATTTGTCATCGATCGCAATTCGCTGGCCATCTGCCTGCGCAGTTTGCTGAGAGTTCCATTCGAGAGTGACAAGAAGGCATTATTCGCGTGCGAAACAACAGCTTTTAAATCGATTATTCTAGATATTTTATTCAAGTAAATTATTCAAAAGTCCATCGAGGCACTAGTAACATCTAGGCCCCAGGAAAACGTTTTTTAATCTAAATACAACTACACCAGAGTGTTCAGAGTGCGAAGATTTCAGACTGTGATTTTTGTATGCACACGTTTTTTTGAGGAAAACGTAATTGATTGAGTATTGAGGACGGTTTTTACAATTATCAAGAAGATTGCTATCGCCTAGAGGGGCGTTAATATCTTATATGACTTTAGAAAGATACAGAGGTGAGTTGTTATAAAATTTGTTTCATATTTGTCAAATTGTGTTGGGGGTGCAATATGGTGGTGTAAGTTAGGTTAGGTTAACTTTTTTTTTTCTACACTCTAGGTAACAAAATGTCCATACATGTGCAAGATAAAACTATAGATAACTCCAATTACAACCATTAGTTATAATTTGAATGATTCATTTATCACCATGTGTCAAAATTTTCTACAATAGACCAAATTTTAGTCTCTCCATGTACCAACATTTCTGAATATGTGCAAGACTGTGCACAAGTTCTATAAATAACATGATTAAGTTATAATTTGATCGATTGGTCTATGTCCATGTGTCAAAATTTCCAACGATAGGCAAGATCATGAACAAATTTTATTCATGAGGTTGCTTGTTTAACGATTCAGTTGATTCGTTAAACTACAACTACTAAAATGTCCATACATGTGCAAGACAGGTCTATAAATAACTTAAATTATAACCATCGGATATAATTTACTTATCTCCATTTGTCAAAATTCTCTACGATAGACAAGTTGATGAGAAAATGGTTTTTTATTTGATAATGTAGTCAATTAATTGGTTGGTGGTGTAAGTTAGGTTAGGTTAACATTTTTTTTTCGTTTTGTTACTCTGTAGGTACCAAAATGTCCATACATTTAGAAGTCAGATCTATAGATAACTCAAAATTTAACCATTGATCGATTCATTTATCTCCATGTGTCAAAATTTTCTACAATAGGCCAAGACGATGAATAAATTTTAGTCACAAGGTTGATAATTTTATTGATATCAATCTCCTGGTACCAAAACTTCTGAATATGTGCAAGACAGTTCACAAGTTCTATAAATAACTTGATTAAGTTGTAATTTGATCGATTCATCTATGTCCATGTGTCAAAATTTCCAACGATAGGCAAGATTATGAATAAGTTTCATTCATGTGGTTGTTTCTTTAACAGTTCTGTTGATTCTTTAATCCCTAGGTACCAAAATGTCCATACATGTGCAAGACAGTTTGAGATTCTTCAATTATAACTATAAGTTATAATTTGATCGATTTATTTATCACTTTGTTTCAAAATTTTCAACAATTTGCAAGATTATGAATAAATTTCATTCATGAGGTTGTTTCTTTAACAATTCAATTGATTCGTTAAACTACAGGTACCAAAATTTTCACAAATGTGCAGGACAATACATAAGTTCTTTAAACATATTGATTCAGTTATAATTTCTTGACTTATCTATCTCCTTGTGTCAAAATTTTCAACAATAGGCAAGATTATGAATAAATCCTATTTATTTATGTTTCTTTAATAATACAATTGATTTGTTAATCCCCAGCTACCAAAATGTCTATACATGTGCAAGACAGTTCATGAGATCTATAAATTACAACTATAAGTTATAATTTGATCGATTTAATTATCTTTATATCAAAATTTTCAACGATATGCAATATGATGAATAAATTTCATTCATAAGGTTATTTATTTAACAATTCAGTTGATTCGTTAAACTACATGTACCAAAATGTCTATACATGTGCAAGACAGTTCATGAGATCTATAAATTACAACTATAAATTATAATTTGATCAATCCTTTTATATCTGTGTCAAAATTTTCAATGATATGCAAGATTATAAATAAATTCTGTTTATTTATATGTTGCTTTAACAATTCAATTGATTCGTTAAACTACATGTACCAAACTTTGCACAAATGTGCACGACAATTCATAAATTCTTTAAACAACTTGATTAAGTTATAACTTGTCAATTTACTTATCTCTGTTTCAAAATTTTCAACGATATCCATTGCAACGATAAAATTAACATGTCCAGGATCTTTCATCGGTTTTATTAATAATTATTTATGAGATATAATTTGATTCATCAATCTGCGGGCACCAAAATTTCCAACGATATGCACAATGATGGATAAATTCTATTTAAAATGCTTCTTTCTTATATAATCCAATTAAATTATCATTATGCAAGTACTACTTGCAAAGATTTACAAAACTGTGAATACATTTTATTTATAAGTACTAATGGTTTTAGTAACAATTTACAAGGCTCCCTTGTTCTCAATTTAGTTGATTTATTAGTCTATACGTTTCAAATATATGGAAGACGTTAAACAAATGTCAATAATAACCATTTGTAAGGTTCTTTTATTAGTAATTTAATCGACTTCATTTTTCTAGTGCCAAAATTTTCAAATTTGTGCAAGATGATGAATACAATTTATTCGCAAGGTTCGTTCTTTGATAATTTAATTGATTTATCAGTCTACTTGTCCCAAATACATAGATGATGAATGAATGTTATTAATAACTATTTATAAGGTAGCGTCTTACTTTACTTGGCTAATTTAATCGGTTATCCGTCTACATGTGCCAAATATATTCAAGATGATGAATTTATGTTATTTTGGTAACAATTTGTAGGGTTCTTTCTTCCAAAATTTAATCGGTTTATCAATCTTGAAAGATTATATTCGATTTATCGATATTCAAAGATGAATAAATGTTATTAATAGGTCCTTTCTTTTATAATTGAATAAATTTTATTAGTAATCATTTTAAAGATTAATTTAAACATTAGTTAATCTACTGACGAGTGTTTCTATCTTCAGAAGAAATATATTTTTAATCTTAAAATTGTATATCTACTTCTCGAATTATGAAGATTTGGAAAAAAATGAGAAAATTAAAGAAACTAAGGATTAATTTTAATTTTTATCTTTAAATAAAACATTTTATATATTGTTTGCTGATTTTTGGGAATATTACAAGCAAATTTAGATAAATTTATTTTGAGAAAACAATACCTAAAAATTGTTTGCCTCAAAATTTAAAATGTTGTTTATTAGTAGGAAAACTTTTAGGATATTTAATGCTTGGATATTCTCATTTTTTTCAGTAATTTCAAGGTTTAAAATTAATATTTGGTTTTTCCAGAATGAAAGTCATTTATTTATTGCTTTTTCATTATAAAGCTTGATGAAACAACCTTCAGCAAAACGTCTTTCAAATTAATTTACTTACAAATAAAGTATAGTTGGGTTAAAAAAGTTTTTATTCTGTTTTAATGTGTTAATGTGCTTTGTCTAGTTTAAATTTGATTAGTACTTCTTTAATTTTTTTTTTGTATTTAAGACATTTTTTTTTAATTCTTGACTGATTTCACCAATATACATTAAATCACAATCTGAACAATTCATTTCATAGGCAAGATTCCTAAGGCGTTAAATATTTAGAGGATTTTCATTTATTGTAAAGAAGTCTTTATGATATTTTAAGTTATTTAGCACTTTTTGAAAGTTTTTTTGTGTTCAAGACGTTTTTTTTAAGTTTTGGCTGATTTCACCAATATACATTAAATCACAATCTGAACAATTAATTTTTTAGGTAGGATTCCTGAGGCGTTAAATATTAAAATGAGTTTCATTTATGGCAAAGAAGTCTTTATTTTGTTTTCAGTTATTTAGTACTTTTTGTGTTCAAAATGTTTTTTTTTTTTAAGATTTGGCTGATTTCACCAATACACATTAAATCACAATCTGAACAATTAATTTCATAGCAGGATTCCTCAGGCGTTAGATATTGAGAAGAGTTAATAATAAATTATTATGAATTAAATAGGATTGGTAGTCATAATTATTTACTAACTTAAATTACTAAATTAAATGCTTTTACTTCATTTTCATCCCTATTTTTATTATTCATATTTAATATGCCTTCTGCTTATAATTGATTTCTTTTGAATTATTATTTGGCTTTTGTAACATAATTTTTTCAATCAGTTTTATTTTATTGTTACAAATTTTAAAATAAAGTTTTCATGTTGAGTAATTCATAAAAGTATCATGAATATCTCTAGGACTTTAGGAAGTCCTTATAAGTTCTAAAAAAGACTACAATGTAATTTTTCTCATTTATTCTATATATAATCATGTTTTTTGGCGTCCTTATTTCTTATTTATAAAATGTTTATTATACATTCTAGTACTGAGCTAAAATTACACTATATACTAGAAAAGTCTATTAATATATTATTACTCATGTGCCTAGTGAGAAACCTAATTGAATTCAGAGAGAATTTTTCATTCATTGATTCATTTTGAGAAAATTTTATTTAGCCAATTTAGTAATAATAATACTGATACATAACTTTGTCTAAAGTTTGTATACATTCTTTTTAATATAGAACCAACAATTTGTTTATGTTTGATTTTTAATATTCATTAGAATTTTCATAATTATTTTTATTTAGTAATATTAATTTATTCACATTACTCGAGGAGAAATCTTCTATGCTTCTAACCTTGCACAAATTGTATTGAAACCACGATTTTTTTTTATTGAAACAATTCTTATAAATATCGTGTTACTACAAAAGCCAAATATTTCTTCCAAATATTTGCATTTTTTTTTAACAATTATATATTAATAAAAAAATCATTTTAACTTATAAATTTCTTTACAAGAACGCATTCAATAATAGTGTTGACCCCACGACGGTTACGTAATCGAAAATCGTGCATCTGGTGAAAGTTTTCGATCATATAATAATAATAATAATAATGGCAATGGTAATATAATACAACAAGACTACTTCGACAAGTTTTTGTATATTCGATTTACTTCCCGAAAGTGAAGGTATTTATTTTTGCAGCCAAATATTTGGCGAAACGAAATTTATTTATGTTTCTATATGGTTTCAGTTTTTACTTGAACTAAATATAATTTTAGGTGAAAATAATCCTTCAGTGGTATTGCTGCATAGTTCTCCTATTTATTATAATTTTTTAGTTCAATTAATAACCAATATAATTCATTAGTTTTGTATTCATAAAACTGTATGTGCATGTTTGTACTGTCGATTGCGAAATTTTTGAATACCTGAATTATTTGTATTTGTTCGTATTTTGTAACATTTGCTTTTGGTGATGACATGCTGAAAATACACAATAACAAATATATTGCAATACATTTGTTTATATATATATACATATATATAATATATATATATATATATATATATATATATATACAGGCATGTATATATAATTTCTGTTTCCCCTCATTACGTAATTTCAATAACATTTCGACATGATTATTATTTAATCTGTTTTCGTTATCGTATATTGTTTAATGGTAATGTCATCGAGAATTATAAATGTTTAAAAATTCTTATTTGCAATAATATAAAGTTTGTTTAGTCTTCGATTCGAAAACCAAGAATTTTTATCGGAGAGCTTATCAAAGAATTCAGAATGCTAATTAAAAATATCAGCAGCCAAAAGTAAAAAACAGTTTATTTATTAATCGCAATAAATTCTTGTAGAAATTAATATATGAACAAACTAAGTCGTATGGTATATTAGTTGCTTTTTGGTAATTATAATTTCTAAAGTACATTCTTCTTACTAATAATTTAATAAACATCATTTCTTAAGTTCAAAACTTAGGTGAATTAATGTTTAAAATTAGGTGATCACTTGCTAAATATTCCATATCCAATGCCAAACAAATTAATTTTCGACACATAAAACAAAATTCTAAATCATTTTTTTAATAAGTAGAAGTATTTTTTTGTATTGTTAAATTCTAAATGTTTTATGTGTCGAAAATTTTTATGCAATTGCAAAATCAACCCCTCAGCGAATCTTCTTTTAATTACGTTCTCTTCAAAATGTAAAATTTTTGAGTAGAAAAAATTTATATTATGGTTTAAATTGTTAATATGTTCGGTTAGCATCGTTTTGAATTGTTTCGGATTTTTTGAGTTATTTTTATGTTCATGAAGATGTCTATTACTCAGGTTAGAATTTTGTTTTGTGTCGAAAATTATTTTTTTTTAGCATTGGATATGGAATATTTAGCAAGTTGATCTTAGATTGAATAGAATTGAATAGTATGAACTAGATTCTACAAATTAATTGACTTAAGATTTAATCATAAACAGTAACTTATGACCCTGTCGTTATGCAATTGCAAAAACAGCCCTTCAGCGAATCTTCTTTTAATTACGTTCTCTCCAAAATGTAAAATTTTTGGGTTCAAAAAATCTATATTCTGGTTTAAATTATTAATATGTTCGGTTAGCATTGTTTTGAATTGTTTGGGATTTTTTGAGTTATTTTTTTGTTGATGAAGGCGTTTATTACTCAGGTTTTGGCTAGTTTCTCCGATATTAAAAAAATCGCAATTAGATCAATTAATCATATCTATAAATAAATCATACTATTATATATATTAATAAAGTCTAATAATCAGTCATAACATCAATAAAAGACTTGTAAACAATTTTAGTACAACAACTAGCACTATTTTTACCAAAACCCCTTTTAACATCGAACGACTTAGAAATCTCGTCTATCAAATAAATTGTTTGGACTGCAATTTAATTTACATAGGAGAAACGAGCCAGAACTTAAGTTTTTTATTATAGGGTAAGGCGGGGCACAAAGGTCCAATTTGACTTTATGCGCATTTATATCGTAAAAACCAAACTAAGTATATTTTTTTCACGAAATAATAGGTTAAATTAATTTTAAAGGAATTTTACGACTAATAATCTACTAATAATAATAACTACATTATTCGACTAATGCAAAATATAAATTTTAGGTGTACATTTTCTACAGAGATAACACTGTATATAACCTTGATCTAGTATAACAATTTTGTTTTAATTTATCTCTTGTAAAATTGCTTTGTTTAACTTAATTTACTCTTTATTTATTATTAGTCAGAAAAATGTACTTCAGAAATTATGATTGCCAAAAAACAACTAATATATCATACGAGATTTTGAAAATCATAGACTAAGATAGGATATTAAAAAATTTGGAACTTTTGAATTGTAAACGTAGGTACAGGACAACGTCTGTCGGGTCATCTAGTATATATATATATATATATATATATATATATATATATATATTAGATAAGAAGTTGCACAAATCGTACAACAAGGTCATTGTCGTAAGATGATGATGATGAGACGTAAACATTATTATTAAGTTATTAAAAAATCAACGCACATAATCATTTTGTTTACAAAGACTGATTTTGTCAACAATAATAGGCTATGTACAAATCACCTTAAACTTGTGGTACATGGCATCGTGCCTTAATGCCGAATATTGCTAGAACTTAGTAATAAAATACTAAGGGATGCACATCGCATCGGGCGGGAATATGTTTGGAATATGAATTAAACTGTCGCCATCTATTGATGTGGTTTTACAATAAATAAACAAATTATTATGGCCAGAATCGTTCTTTTTATGTAACAAGTTTAATATATAAGGCTATAGGCAACACCGACGTTTTATTTGGGTCAATTATAATATTATACAATATCAATTCCTAATAAGAAACCAGAAGTTTTATGTGATTCCATTACCGAAGGGGGAGTACTGTGGCGGTACAAGTAGTCAGAGAGACAATTTGCAATCCTGATTCAAATCAGAATGCACCAGAATAAATTGCATACAAATTTATATCGTGATTTCGATCCGTCCAAAATTAATTCACAAGACAACAAATTAATTCGATACATAATTTAAATCGAAACACGATTTTCAACGAATAAAATAAAAACACAAGCCGACCTTCGGAGCTTCCCAGTTGTAATAAAAAAAATCGTTTCAAGATACACGGAAGAGAAAACCTTAAAATAAATAAAACCATGTAGAAATAGTACCTAGTGTAATGCGAGTCGAACTCGTGCACTGAGGTAAAAATAATAGAATAGAATAAAAATAATATAAGTCTTTTGTATAAACATATTATTACACAATTTTATGGAGTTGTATTTATAGAAATAAAATACAAGAAATACTACTGTAACCAATAATATAAGAAATTAAAATAATATAAGATACAGTATATGTTTGACAGATGAAATTATATAATTTAGTTTTTAAATATTTTTTTTAAATAAGTAGAAATATTTCTTTGAATTGTTAAATAATTTGTTAAAATAAACCAAAACACGACATGCATGAGTTTAAAAAACTCATGCTTATAATTAATTATATACATTTTACATAATGGACTTGTTGCGTTATTTATTAAACTGAAATATGTAATTTCGTCTGCCAAACATATATACTGTTGACTTTAAATTACATAAATTACATACAAAATAATATTATTTTAATTTCTGGCACATCTCAGCTGCTTTTTGGCAATAATAATGTAGACATTACATTTTTCTTGTATCTTTATATTCTAATACTATCTAGGCTCATAATGTGACATTGCCACTTGATCTCATGGAAATCGCCGTAAGGCATTACTTTATGGGAGGAGGATCTAGAATTCTATGATTCTCTCTTAACTTTTCTACTAATTAGTGCCATTCGTCCTTCTTCTTGCCTGGAAAAAGTTTGTGTGTTTTTCAGCCGAATTTTTATCTTTTGTCGAGGTTTTCTTAAAAACGACTGAACCGATATCAAATATTTAAAAGCAATTTAACGAAACTTGTGTTTTGACTTCTATTGATAACAATAATGGTTCACCGATAATCAAAATCATCGTGGTGAACCACAATTATATCAGAAATATCGGTGTGAGAATATTTAATAATCGTTTCCGAAATTGATAAAAATATTTGGCATTTCCACTTCCTCTGTTTATAACTCGATTGCTAATTTTGATTGAAAATTTAATTGAAATTTAGACTGTGTATCTATTACATTTCCGCCGTAAAAATTCCCAAAACAAAAATCTATCTTCCATCACATAACCTCTGCCAATTTTGTCACTCAAAATTATTTTTTGTTTTCGAAATTTTTAAGTAAGCACTTTTTATGTCACCGATCCGAGAACGTTTGAAAATTATGAAAAACAGACCAGAAGATGATGCCAAAAGTATCGTACGACGATATCGCTACGATAATTCTATAAACAAATTAAAAAATTGATAATTTTGTAAATTATCAATTCAAAAATTGTTAATTTAACTCCGATGACAAGACTACGACGAGAAGAATGCACAACGCTTCTTTTCTGCTGGAAAAACCTTCAAAAATTGAATCTGGCCATTTTTTCTGATGGGATAAAAAAGGACGCCTTCGAAAGCGTCTAAACTTTGGGGCTTAGATGCGTCCAATATTATAAATTTGTTGAAAAAAAAAACTGGATACTAACCAAAAAAAAGTCCACATGACCCAAGAAATGTAAGTAACCAAATACTAAATAAAAGGATGGTAAGGATAAGTTTAAGGATACAGTCTTTGGTGTTTTTTTTTCTATCTATTAAAAAGGTTGTTTTACCATTTCGCATTTATTTAGTTATCAGTGTCGACGTCGAATATTATGCAGGTTTGACGTAAATCGCGAAAAATAAAATAATCAATCGCGATTTTACGTCATTGCGAAATCCAATTACCTAATGTGGTAATGTTAGCTTTATGCAATAGTTTTATAAAGATAAAAATGTTTAAGATGAAGGAAACTTAGGAACTAGGTGTAAGCCAAAGCTTTCAAACAAAATTATAATTAAAAGCGCGGCTCATTATTCCGAACTTCATTGAATTTTCATGATTTTTTTTTATGAATTCACATTTAGTATTTTTGGATGTTTAATTAAAATCCACTCTCTTCGATTCTATAATTTTTATAGAACATTTTTACATTTTTATACATTTTTTTTAAATTTTTATAATGTTTTTCGATTTTACAAGTCTACTATTTCTATTCTAGTACCCTACTTTTTCTATACTACTATTTTTATACTATTTTTTTTTCATTCTGCTTTATATATTCTATTTTATTCGTTCTGTTACTTTCAATTCTACTTTCCTACTTTTTTCCATTTTTTTATATTTTTTTCTATGCTAATATTTTTACTACCTATTTTTTTATTCTTAATTTAATTTTTTTCAATTTCTATTTTTTTTATTTTTTCTAATTTATTCGTTCTACTTACGTGTGCCTACTTTCTTCTATTTATTTTATTTTTTCTATGCTTTTTTATCTATTTTTTCATGATATACTATTTTTTCTATTATTTTTCTAATTTTTATATAATCTTACTCTGTTATTCTGCTATTTTCATCGATTCTCTAATTTATTATTTTTCTATTCTATTCTTCTTCTATTTTACTATTTATTACTATTTTGTTATAATTGCTAATATTTTCTAGTAATTTGTTACATTTGCTACTATTAAGCTATACGGCTATATTTGCTACTATTCCATGGATTTTTCTTTATTTTTTCTATTTTTTATCATTTTATTTATTACTCTACTATTTCACTATTCTATTGTATTATTTTTTACTCTATTATTTCCAATGTTAGTATTAGTGTTACTATTAGTTCCAATGACTATTCTACTATTTTTTCTATTTTCTTCTATTTTACTATTTTATTTTTTATTTTTTCTATTTTTGCTATTCTATTTGTTACTATTTTACGATTTTCTAGTATTTCTTAATATCTATTTTGCTATTTCCTAATGGTTTTTTATTTTTTTTCTGTTTTAATATTTCTCACTATTCTATTTTGTTTTCTATTTTATTTTCTGCTATTCTATTTTTTCTATTTTTTTATTCTAATATTTCTGTTTTTCTGATTTTCGACTATTCTACTATTTTTTCTATTTTCATCTATTATACTATTTTTTCTTTTTTTTTCTATTCTACTATTTTTTTCTATTTTCTGCTATTTATTCCATTTTACTATTTCCTAATATTTTTCAATTAGTTTTTGTTTTAACCTTTCCTATTATTTTATCTTTATTTTACTATAATCTAGTATTCTTACTATTTCTTACTGATTTACTATTTTTTAGTATTTTTCTATTTTATTATTTCCTATATTTACTAATGCTAGTTACTTTTCTCAATAATTGCTTCTATTTTACTATCTTTTTCCTTTTGTATTATTTTTATTTTTATTAAGAATAGAATAGTAAAATAGTAGAAAACAATAGAATGATAGAAAATAGGAAAAAACTTGAAACATATATAAAATAAGAGAATAGATACCAGTATTCTCTTATTTTATAGATTTTTTAGTTTTTTTTTTCTATTTTCTATCATTCTATTGTTTTCTACTATTTTACTATTTTATTCTTTAATTTTTTAATATTTATTTCCTTCTTCTATTTCCTCCCATTTGTTTTTTTCTATATTGCAAAATTTTATATTTTTTCTTATTGAATTTGCTACTATTCTATTTCTTTCTATTTTACTATTCTACTATTTTTTCTTTTTTCTATTTTATACTATTCTTCTAATTCTTCTAATTCTATTTTCTACTATTTTATTTTAATATTTTGTACAATCTTCCTATTTCATTCTATTTTAATCTTCTACTATTTTTTGTTCTCTTTTCTGTTTGACTATTTCCTACTATTTTCTTCAAATACACTCATTTTTCTGATTTTTACCGTTCCATTTTCAATTCTATAACCTTTTTTTACTTTTTTGTTCTCATTTTATTCTCATTTCTTACTATTTCGTTCTTATTCTTTGTTTTTTTTTTATTTTTTACTATTCAAATTTTTCTTATACTATTTTCTACTATTTATTCTATTTTACTATTTTACTATATTTATTTTATTTTGTACTATCTTCCTATTTTATTTTATTTTACTGTTCTACTATTTTTTCTACTCCTTTCTGTTCTACTATTTCTTAATATTTTCTTCACTTTTATTCTATTTTTTTTATTTTGTACTATTTTCTTCAATTTCAATATTTTTTTCTAATTTTTTTTACTGGTCTATTTTCTATTCTAACTATATTTTTTTACTTTGCTCTAATTTACTCTTTAGTTTTTCTATTTCACATTCACAGAACATTTTTTTCTTACTATTTCGTTCTTGTTTTTACTATATTATAATTTCGTTCTATTCTATTTCTTTTTATTATTTTTGTTTTCTCCTATTATTTTTGTTTTCACTATTTGTTTTCATTTACTATTATTTTCTCAAATAATAGTAAAAACAGAAATAATAGGAGTAAACAAATAATAAAAAGACATAGAATAGTAAGAAACAAAGGTACAGAGTAAAAACAAGAACGAAATAGCAAGAAAAAATGTACTGAGAAATAGAAGTTATTGTTTTTTTTAGTAATTTTCCCAATTATTATTTTTTTATATCCTCTATTTTTCGGTTCTACTACTTTTCTATTCTATTATTTTTAACTATTTTATTCTTATCAACAATTACCTGGTCGATTTATACCAAAAACTAATCAGCATAATTCCCAATTAAGCAACTCGTATTTTCTGCCGATAAGATAAACTTCCCTTCGGGATGTTTATATTTTTCGTTTAGGAATTCATCAACATGCAATGATGGTGGTATGTAGTTAATTGTTAGTACTAATCAAAAGTCAATTATCGCATTTTTGTTTGGCAATATGGTAGCAATATGCGATTTTGTGGTGGAATTTGATTCTTTCCTTATCTCGACAATTTTGCCTTGTTGTTTACGCGAAGCGTTTTGTTCAACAATTCGAAATTTGATTAGATATGGTAACACACTACAGTACATATTACACAGGGATAGTAAACTTAGTTGTAGAAAACGATTGAAGTAAAACTTATTTGCTACTGTACAAGATAGAATTTGAGTAAAAGTAAATACACCATATAACAATTTTGAATAATGTTTATTAATAATATGATGCTAATACTCGTGATGCACACATTTATTAGTGTCGACCAGTGTACACTTTTATATAATGAATTATGAATTATATATTTATAATAGCATTAAAAATATGTATAATATTTAAAAACAATAATGTAATTGAAATCATACTTGAAATTTGACATGATCGGTTTGTCATTGTAATTAGCATTTAGAAGAGAAATGAAGTAATTGCTGATTAATAAATTCTATAATAATAGTTCAAACAGTGAACATTGTGTTAAACAACGCCTAAACAAATATTGTTTTCGCAACTTCACTCATCGTGTAATAATTGTGTTTGAAGAACTTCATGTAATTAAAATTAGCATACATTCATTGACTGCTTGTATTTTTTTTTATTTTTTCGCTGGCGATATGATACATATTGAATGATTGATATGATATCATGGCATATTGACGAAACGCGATTAAAAAAAAGAAACGTTGAGGATGATAGCCCTTTTCGGAGTTCTCTATTGTATTTACTACAGTATCCATTCCGAAAAATAAAAAATCAAATTTATTCAGAAAGGACTATGGTAATGCAATATATGAAAAAGTAAGGTTATCTGTTTGTTGAACTAGAAATTTTATGAAAAGGAAAGGATTTGAACACATTAAGAACACTGAATAGAAATTATTTAAACGACCTAAATAAATATATGTACTAGTGCTATCTGACGTAGTTGTGTTGCAAACATTTATAGAGTGTAGAAATTTTACATTTTCAAACCAGTTTAAATAATTTTTAGACATTTAAATCCATTTTAAAATATTTTCAAACCATTTTCTGACATTTTGAATCATTTTCAGACATTTTAAATCGTTTTCAGACATTTTAAATCATTTTCAGACATTATAGACCATTTTCAGACATTTTAAATCATTTTCAGACATTTTAAATCATTTTCAGACATTCTAGACCATTTTCAGAAATTTTAAAACAATTTCCAGACATTTTAAATCATTTTCAGACATTTTAATCCATTTTAAAATATTTACAAACCATTTCCAGACATTTTGAACCATTTCCAGCAATTTTAAATCATTTTCACACATTTTAATCCATTTTAAAATATCTACAAAACATTTACAGACATTTTAAATCATTTTCAGACATTTTAAATCATTTTAAAATATTTTAAAACATTTTAAAACCATTTTCAGTAATTTTCAGACATTTTAAACCATTTTCAAACATTTTGAAGAAAAACTTTTTTAGGCGCGACTAGGGTGTAAATCCGAACAAATGCAACTGAAATTACATTACGCCCGAAGTGTACGTCATTCGTTCTTGATGAAATCATTTGAATACGGGTCGATTGTGATTAGTCGTCGTGTATGTGAATAGAGATCTGTCGTTGTATCGACAAGGAAATCTGCATAGATAAATAAAAATAAACATTTTAAGGTTACATGGTAGTACAAATCTGGATTTAATGAAAAATGCCTGAATCAGAAGAATATTTTATGCCGTTCCTTGAAAATAATAAAACAAATTAAACATTTGTGCCGTGTACTAAACGTAAGTTTATTGATTAGAAATTATTTCTATATTATTCATAGTTTCTGTAAATCTTTGAAATTATTAAAATGGAAAATATGTTTAGGCAAGACAGATATTACAGCTGATCAAAGAAAGAGACTCTATCGCCAGCGAAAAAGTAAAAAAAATACAAGCAGTCAATGAATGTATGTTAATTTTAATTACATGAAGTTCTTCAAACACAATTATTACATGATGAGTGAAGTTGCGAAAACAATATTTGTTTAGGCGTTGTTTAACATAATCCACTATGCAATTACTTCATTTCACTAATGAAGGTTCATTTCAAAATGCTAATTACAATTATTGTTTTTATATATTATACATATTTTAATGCTATTATAAATATATACTTTATAATTCATCACTGTATAAATGTGTATAATGGCCGACACTAATAAATGTGTGCATCACGAGTGTTACTACCATATTACTGATGAACATTAATCAAAATTGTTATATGATGTATTTATTTTTACTTAAATGCCATCTTGTACAGTAGCAAATAAGTTTTACTTCAATCGCGTGTGAACCTTACGCGCACTCTTATTTCTATATATAATATATATATGCAATTCGACATTTATGTTAAACCTTATTTCAATTTCAATTTATATTTTTTTTTTAAAGGTTTTGTATCCCTGGTTTTTGTTCCCGATATAAACGCCACGCAGCAAGTCGGCTCGCACGATATCGTCGGTTATAATTATTCTCATTAGTGTCTCCGTGTTAGAAAACGGTGCTTCGTTGAAAAAAAATTACACAAAAATTGCGCAACACACAAACCTAGTTTAGTGCAAAATAATTTTAATATAAAAAACACTATTGTTTATCCAAAGTACCATCAACGGGCATATGTCTACGATCCCCCCGAACATGATAATAGGTGACACGACGACGGCCTTGCTGGGGTTAAATCTGACTTTTGATCTAATTTTGAGGCCGATGTGCTGTTTTAGTTGACAAGAACAACCATTCGTTTTGCATTGATGATGATTTTGAGTTTGTAGTGTACAAACACAGGTTTTTTGTGGTTATTTCCTTAGCATAGTCGCCACCACGTGTTCGCAAAAGGTGACGCAATTGGACGGAACAGATGTGAGTAGATAGAGGTTAAGTGGAATTTCGAGTTTTGGGTAAAATGTGGGAATAGATGTTGTTTTGATAGAAATAAGTTTTTTTGATTTTTCAATACAATTCAATTATTCTTATTGCACCAAAGGGTATATTTTTTATAAATATGTTTATATATGTAAATTTTAATATGCGTATTAGTAAATCAGTAAGGTTCTGTGTTATGAGTGCAATGAGTATAAAACTATTGGCTGGAAAGGTTTTAAAATGTCTGAAAATATTCGAAAATAGTTTAAAATGTCTGATAATGTTCGAAAATTGTTTTAAATGTCTGAAGGTAACTAAAAGTTGTTTAAAATGTCTGAAAATATCCGAAAATTGTTTAAAATGTTTAACAATGTCCGAAAATGGTTTAAATTGTTCAAAAATGGTTTAAATAAATATCTGAGAATATCCGAAAATGGTTTGAAGTGTTTCATACTGTTTTATGGTTTAAATGTCCTCAAAATGCCTAAAAATGACCAAAAATGGCTAAAAATGACCGAAAATGGTTTAAAATTCTGAATATGATCTGAATGTCTGAAAATGGTTTTAAATGTCCGAAATTGGTTCAAAATGTCTGAAAATTACCGAAAATAGTTCAAAATGTCTGAAATTAGTTTAGAATGTCTGAAAATGGTTTAAAATGATCGAAAATGTTTGAAAATGGTGTAAAATGTCTAAAAATGGTCGGAAATTGTTGAAAATGTTTGAGAAATGTTTAAAACTTCTGGAAATAGTTTTAAAATATTTTAAAATGGATTACAATGCCTGAAAATGATTTAAAATGTCTGAAAATGATTTAAAATTTCTGGAAATGGTTCAAAATGTCTGAAAATGTTTTAAAATTGTATAAAATGGCCCGTAAAATGTATAAAAATGCCCGAAAATTGTTTAAAATGTCTGAAACTATCTGAAATGTATTTAGAATGTTTGAAAATATCTGAAATTTGTTTAAAATCTCTGAAAAAGTCCGAAAATGGTTTAAAATGATTCCAATGTTTTGAAATATCTCAATATTTAAAAATCTTCTAAAATGTCTGAAATTAGTTTAAAATGTTGTAAAATGTCCGAAATTTTTTTAAATAATAAAAAATGTCTGAAAATGACCAAAAATGGTTTACAATGTTTGAAAATGTTCGAAAATAATTTAAGATGCCTGAAAATGGTTTGAAAATATTTTCAAATGGATTAAAATGTCTAAAAATGATTTAAAATGTCTGAAATTGGTTTAAAATGTCTGAAATTGGTTTAAAATGTCCGAAAATGGTTTAAGATGTCCGAAATTGGTTTAAAATATCTAAAAATGGTATAAATCGTCCGAAATTGGTTTAAAATGTCGGAAAATGGTGTAAAATGTCGGAAAATGTCTGAAAATGATTTAAAATGCGAATATGGTTTAAAATGTCTTTATTCCAAATTGTTTGGAAATTATGAGCTTTTAAGTGCAACCTTAGAGCTTCTTCCTTAGAGAAATTATGGCCATTTTTTGATTATTATGGTACACTTTTACTAATTTTGTTCATTTAAACTTTAGATCCCTAATCGTTAATAACATTTCTGGAACCACAATCAAAAATAATGATACAATTGCCCCAAGTTGTCTATACAATTAGAACACTATTTGTCAAACATGAATTTAAAATTATCAAAATTGATCGATTTTTAAAGGTCCTCCTGCAAAAAATGTAATAAAGTGTCTAGGCAAATTATATCAAAAATTGGCGCATTTGATCAGAATTCTAAAATAGTAAAATACTGAATAAAAAAAATTGGTCAAAAAAATAAAAACGTAAAAAAACAGTTACGATAATAAAGAAAACATGAGCATTTTATTACCACTACAATGATGTACATCAAGATCCATTATAAAGCTAAGGCATTTTAAGAACGAATTTTGTGCATTTGTGTTTTATTTTTTCTGCAATTTGACTAGCAATATGTGCCAGCAAATATTTAATAATTTAACTAATATTTGTTTTTTCTCTTGCAGAGACATCAGTACTCCGAGGCGTCGATCGGTCAGCTTGCGCGCCAAGTTCACACAGTGCGAAGTGTATGACTCCAACTAGGCGCCGCCACTGCTATAGGTAAAAAGACACACTTGCACACTTTCGTATGAAATAACCAATTGATTTCCTGTATCTTTTATCCCCCAGGCAATCAAAATTTTCGAGTAATAGACATCGAAAGTTGCAGCCCTTTAGGGAAACGTGAAGGGGGTCGCCGCCGCCGCACCACGACGACGACGACGAGGACGACGAGAGTAGAGAAGCAGCAACTGCAATTGCAGTAGCCAAGGAGCAGCAAATACGACCAGCAAATCATCTGCAATATCATCACTCCTCATGCACAACCTCAATCATAGACAACGTCAGTCGCAAACTTTAGACACTTACACGCACCGCTAACTTTTGGAAATAGACACACATTTTAATAGATACAGGTAAGTGGTAATAATAATATAGGGTCCGTCAGATAACTTTTTTTTTGAAAATGCTATATATAAATGTCGGAAAATGTTCGAAATTGGTTGTCAAATATCTCCCTTCCGCCTTTTTGTATTATAAACCAAGAGCAAAAAAGCGGAAGGGAGATATTTGACAACCTAATATAAACTACTGAATATTTTCTCAATCTAAATCTTTTCTATTTGAAAGTGCAATCCTTCTGGTTAATAATCAAAAATAATTGCATAAATTCTAAATTGCTACCAATAAAAAAAGTTATATTGCGGACCCTATAATAATCAAAATCTTTGTTAGAAATCTTTTTAACTTCCCGTAGGGCAAGTTATAGTAATCGCAAAAAAATCGAAAATGAAAATTTTTATATATCTTTACGTTTCAGAGGTTTCTGAACATTTTGGCATACCTTAGAAAAAATGGATGTATGTGTGTGTGTGTGTGTGTGTGTGTATGTATGTATGTGTGTGTATGTATGTGCGGATACAAATTTTCGTCGACGATTTCGGGAACACGGATCAACCGATTTGAATAATTCAAAAAACATTCGATCCGTATTGATAAGGAGACGTGCTGATTAGTTTTTGGCAAAGGCAGGTCAAGCCGTTCCGAAGATACGGGGCAAAAAGTTCCGAAAACGGTAACTCAGTTTTTAAGAGAACGGAGCGTCCGATTTTAATAATTCAAAAAACATTTTATTTGTATTGACAAGATGAAGAATCGATACAACTTTCATGAAGGTAGGTCCAGCGGTTTCGGAGATATAGAGGAAAAAGTAAAAAAATGAGCCATTTGGCGGTCAAAAATGATCATTAGACATATGCACATCAAATTATAAGACATTTTATAGAGATTTTAACAATGAGTATACATTTTGTTAACATTCCTATCGGTTCCGTACCAATGCTTATGCGTTAGACAGCGACGCGGCGCTTACGCGCTTTATATTTTGTCCCTATGTAGTTAAAGCAGTACGATTGCTTTGAAAAAAAAGTTCAGATCTTCCACAATATGTCAAAATAAAGAAAAAAAAAATTTTTTCAAAAAAAAAAATTTTTTTTAAAAAAAAATTTTTTTTAAATTTTTTTTTTTTTTTCAAAAAAAACTAATTTTTTGTCCAATTTATAGTTTCTCAAAAATCTTATTTTTTCAAAGTAATTTTTTTTCAAAAATGTTAATCGTTTTAAAAAATAATAATAATTTTTGGTACGGGAAGTTCCAGCAATTTGCCTTAAGGCACGATGCCCTAATTGCCTTAAGACAGAATTCCACTTACAGCTAGTTAGTCTTCCATTTAATACATTTTATCTACGATTTTTTATACTTTGCATCCAATATCCTAGCAAGTCGTCGACCAAATTAGTGCAGTAAACGGAGAGGAAAAAAGAGTATAACCTCTGAATTTTTTTTACTGTGCTCCGAATTTGCATGAAATTTTAGAATTAGGTTCATCTTACCCTCAAGTTCAAATGTGAAAACAATTTGGGTTGCGACCCCTTAATGAATAAGTGACTATTGAGCTGTTTTATCGCTAGAAAACGTTTTTAATATTAAAGGATACAATTAAAAAGTATTTTCTAATACATTTACCTTGCAATAAAATCATTTTCAACCCTTAATTAGCATTTTTTTAAGTCTTCTATTTAATACATTTTATCTACGATTTATACTTTGCATCCGATATCCTCCCAAGTCGTCGACCAAATTAGTGCAGTAAACGGAGAGGAAAAAAGGGTATAACCTCTGATTTTTTTTACTGTGCTCCGAATTGCATGAAATTTTGGAATTAGGTTCATCTTAACCTCAAGTTCAAAAGTGAAAACAATTCGGGTTCTTCTCAATTGTGTAATTACATTTTTTTAAATAACTACGGAAATCGATAGAAGAACTAATTATAAGAAAAAATTGTCTTTTATATTTTTCCAAAAAACTAATACTTTTCAAGTTACTGTCCACTAAAGATTCATATATTTTTGGCGTTTTTCTTCGTTTTTTTTGCAAATATCTCCTAAAATATACATTTTACGGAAATCATGTAATGAACAAAATACTGTCAATAAAAATCTTAATAAATCGGTGTTTTATAAAGTGTTCTAGGAATAATATTAAACCAGATTTGAAGGAGCAAAGTCATTTTTGATTTCGTTCAAGATTTAATTGCTGTATTTAAAGCCATCTACTGGCGAGGTTTTTCATTTTGTGCATTTCGGTGAAACTGGGTTTTATAGTGCTCAACATAAGCTTTAAAATGAGTGCTGTTACAAGTTTTTTGCGTGTAAAATGAGTGAGCTATCATGCAAATAAGAAGCATATACGATGTTTTTTTCTTTTAAATCATATGGTTTAATGAGCGCCATTTCCACCAGAATTAAAGTAATTCACATTCCATCTAGAATTCACTTCATTATAGACATCTTGATGGATTCTAGAATTTTGAATTCAGTTTACTGCACTATGTCATCCTTTTTGATGCTTTTGGCATTCCTAATGTTTCCAAACAAGTTTTCTTCAAATGGAACAAATCTTTGAATCTTCTTGTTGATCCATTCTATCTTCTGCTACTCCACATTTAACCATATTAACTTTGTCCTATATTGGCTTTCAATTTCCTGCATTTTGTCCATCCAATAAATTTATCCATGTTGAAATGCATCAATGTTTGTCCACATATCTGAATCTCGTTAAATATTGTTTTCCATCATTTTTCTTCAACGCTAGGCAGGTCCATGGCATGCTTCACCTACTTTTGCCTTAGTTCTTTTTCATTATTATGTCTTTTTGGCATGTTTTGCTTCTTGTTGGGATCCATAAGCATGTTTTGGCTCCAAATGTGTCATATAAACCATTCCATTTTTATTTTTGTTGGTCCTTGGCTCTGATCTATGGAGAGTTTTGTTCCATTATTTGCTGATGAAGACCTTTAATTTATCTTTGTTCATGCCTCCAATATGGAAATTTTCTTTTAACTTTATCAGTTTTTTTTTGGCAAATCAAGAATCAGTTGTCATCTTTGACCATGCATTTGATCAATATAAGGTTTTGCTCTAAATTTTGTCAATTTCTTTAGCAAATTAAGAATCATTTTACTGACCATAAGCGTTCTTCTTGTCCATGCTTATGATCAAAATTAAGCTTCAGATTATATCAATTTTTTAGCAAATTAAGAATCATTTTGCTTGTTAACATTGTTGACATCTTTATTGATGCCTCTGATCAATATAAAGTCTTGATTCATATTTTACCAACTTCTTTCTTATCAAAAATCAGTTTTCTTTGTCACTAGAGTTCCTTTAAATCTTTGTCCAAGTCTCTGAAACATATTAGGTTGTCAAATATCTCCCTTCCGCTTTTTTGCTCTTGGTTTATAATACAAAAAGGCGGAAGGGAGATATTTGACTTTTTTGATATTTTTATAAATAGCCTTGTTCGAAATATATCATCTTAGACAACTTAAGAATCAACTTGCTTTTTGGTAATTTCTCGTCTCTGATCCATAGAAAGCCTTCCTAAAAATTAGTTTTCTTTGTCCCTGATCAATGTAGAGCCTTCATCCAAATTTTATCCCATTCTTTTTAATTCAACTATCACGTTGCTTGTCAATAGTGTGCTCTTTGACTATGCTTCCAAATTTATTTATGCCTTCCTAAGTTCAGCAGGATCATTTTTCTTCACATCATTGTCCATGTCTCTGATCCTTCGAAAACTTTGCTACAAATATATTATCTTCCAATCCAAATTTTCTACTTGCCTGTTAGACATTATTTTTATATCTTTATCTAAATGTCTGATCCTTTAAGATCTTGGTTCAAATTTATTTTACAGAAATGAAGAATCAATTGTCAGTAGAGTTCTCTTTTATCTATCTTCTTGCTCATATTTTCTATCCATATAGAATTTTGCTCCAATTTCAATTCTTCCACAAATCCAAGATTTTGCTTTTCATTAACAGAGAACCCTTTTCCGATTTTAGCAATTTACCAATATTATTTACCAATAGACATTATATTCATTTTATATCTTTGTCCATATGTCTGATCCTTCAAGATCTTGGTCCAAATTTATTTTTTACAAATGAAGAACTAATTTTGTTTATCAGTAGAGTCCTCTTTTGTCGTTGCTGCTCATATTTCTGATCCATGTAGAATTTTTTGTTATATTTATTATTATCATTCACTTATTGTTTTTATTTTATTTGTTTTTCTATAGTATTATTTTTATTATTCGGAAATTTTATTTATTTTACTTATTAATTTTATTATTATTATTTGCTTTTATTTTATATTAAATCAACATACGACGGTAATCATTTTATTGAAAATTCTATCCTTTATTTTGTGTTCTTTTTATTTAATTCATATAATCGTTCTTTGCTGTTACTAGATGTTAATTTTTTAGCAGTTGTAACAAATATAGTAATTAAAAAAAAGTAGAATTTTGCTCCAATTTCAATTTTTTACACCAATCAATGATTTTGGTTTTCATCAGTATTTTGTCGTGATTTCTGATCCACACAATCTTTCTCTGTATTTGACATTTTATTAATATTTTGGATAATTTAGCTTGTCAGTAGTATCCCTTTTTATCCAACTTTAATAAAAATATTATCATTTCAGGTTACATAAAATAGCTTTCAAAATTCGGCCGCCAAAGACCAGCCTGACCGCCAAGCGGACCCCAAACAAGTAATAATAAAATTATTATTAATACTAAAGTTATAAAATTATTTATGCTAATAAACATATATTGATTATAGTTGATAATAAAGTAAATAATATATTATATATTGAAGTTAGAATTTTTTTCAAGTCTTATCTATTTTTTTTCTTTTAGATCTGACCATCGCCCAGCGAGTGGCGTCCAGACCACCAGCTGAAACCAACTTTTAACCAAAACAAACACCACTCCAGACCAATACAACAATATTATTGCAAATTTAAAACCAAACCCAAATCAAATCAAATTTATTCCTTCATCGATTCCCTAAAACACTACCAGACAGAATGGGCAGTCTTAACGTGAACCGCAGCGTCAGCGACGCCTTCTACCGCTACAAAATGCCCAGACTCTGCGCTAAAGTAGAGGGCAAGGGCAACGGCATCAAGACGGTCATCGTCAACATGGTGGACGTGGCCAAGGCACTGGGCAGACCAGCCACATGTAAGGGATAATAGTAATAGACTCATGAATTGACCTATCGATAGTTTATGTATGGTTAAGGGGCACAACTAGTGTGAAATTTTCAAAAAATCGAATTTTCAATTTTTCCATATTCCGATAGGTTATACCTTTAAAAATAACATACCAAAATTTTAAATCGATATTTTAAATAGTTTTTGAGTCACAGCCATTTAAAGAGTATATATAGTATTAGGTTGTCAAATATCTCTCTTCCGCTTTTTTGCTATTGGTTTATAATACAAAAAGGCGGAAGGGAGATATTTGACAACCTAGCTTAATTAATTTTAAAACTAGAATTGATATTAACAAGTATGTATCAACATGTATCTAATTTTTTTTTAATTTTCTTTTAATTTAAGGGACACAACTAGCGTGAAATTTTCAAAAAATCGAATTTTCAATTTTTCCATATTTCGATAGGCTATACCTTTAAAAATAACATATCAAAATTTTAAATCGACATCTTAAATAGTTTTTGAGTCACAGCCATTTAAAGAGTATATATCTAGTATATAGTATAACGATCGTTTTATCTTTAAACGCGTTTTTCTCGAAACAGCATTTATTCGAATTTGCTGCAGCGATTACTCAAAAACAAATGATCCGATCACTACCAATTTTTTTTACATGTTCTATATATAGTTCTGCGTAAAATGACCTATCGATTTTTTGATCGGATCAAAAATCGAATTTTGGCTGTCCAAAAACGACCAAAATTTTGGGTAAAATTCGACTGTTTTTTAAAAAAAACGCCGTCATTTTGTCAATTTTTGATTTTTTCGTAGTTCATTTTACATACAATATTATCTAGTTTAACGAGATTTTTTTTTTTTTAATTTTTCTTCCAATCACTGCAGCAGTGAAGGGACTTTATGTCGCGCCGTTGGAGATCGACGATAACTTAAAAAATATTTCATTTTTTTCTTCAAAAATTTCACTATGTATTCTTAAAACATGTATAAATATATTCCTAAAATTTTGAAATGATTGATAAAGTAGTGTTTTTAATATAAACTCCCAAAAATCAGCTTTTTTAAGGCAGTTACACTAGTTGTGCCCCTTAATGGTGGTTGTAGGGTTTACACAAAAACCTACATTTCAGAAAACCGGTTTTCGAATTTTAATTTTACAAAAAACCGGTTTTAACCGGTTTTCGAGTTTTATATAGAAAATAAATTTTTGCTCGAATATTCTGTAATTTATCCGCAAATTTAATGTAATTTAGAGCAGTGTTTGACCGAATTTATTTATTGTTCAATTTTATAGATAGCAAACAAAATTATTTTGATTTTAATTAGTAGAACTGAAAAATAATAGTTTATCTTGATTAAATAACTTTGAAAATGATTAATCGTTATTCATGCATCATTTTCACATATAAGAATGAAAATATTTTTATGATAGTGAAAGGAAAGTTTTCGAATAAATTAAAATACATTTTTAAATAAAAAAATTCATTAAATTAAAAAAAAAATTAGGTGCATGTTGATACATATATGTATCAACTTCCTTTGCTCAAACTTAAAAAAAAAACGGTTTTAAACCATAGAAGCCACAAATTAAATAACAAAAAACTTAGAATTATTATATCATGCTTTAAAAACAATTGAGCATAATTCGGTCGCAAGTATGAGAGTATTTTCTATTTCAGGAAATTTTGTAAGTAAACAAAGGACATGTCTAAGTAGCAATTCGATAGGCGATCTCAGTATTTTGAAATCATATTTTATTAAACAAAAAAACAATTAGAATGTTTAAAATTAATTAATAAAAATTGCTCGGAATAGACAATACCTGAGTTTAGCTTAATTGTTTTTAAAAGTAAAATTGATATTAACAAGTATACTAGAAAATACTCCCATACTTGCTAGCAAATTATGCTTAATTGTTTTTAAAGCCTGATATAATAATTCTAAGTTTTTTGTTCTTTAATTTGTAGCTTTTGGGGTTTAAAACTCTTTTTTTTAAGTTTGTGTAGAGGAAGTTACTTCTTGAAGAAGAAGTCACACTGATTTAAATTCATATATACACTGGTATAAAAATCTAAATTAATATATACAAAACCTTTCTGGGAACCATTGCAGACTGATAAGATATCAAATGCTATTGAACCGATATGATTTCAAGAATCAAAACGCTTTCATCTATCCTTTATATTTGGCTATATTTATCATTTTCCATTTATACAGTGAAAACCGACTTTTCTCACTAAAAAACCGGTTTTCGAATTCCATAATTTTCGCCAAAAAAACGGTTTTTAAAAACCTAGTCTTTTTCTATTTTAGATCCTACCAAGTACTTTGGATGCGAGCTGGGCGCCCAGACGCAGTTCGATTTCAAGAACGAGCGCTTCATTGTGAACGGATCGCACGATGCGAGCAAGTTGCAGGATTTGCTCGATGTCTTTATAAGAAAGTTTGTACTTTGTCCGGAGTGCGATAACCCGGAGACGGATTTGCTAGTCAGCGCCAAGAAGGGCACCATCAGCCAGGTAAAGGAATTTGAAAAAAGAATTATTTGTTAGACTGTTATTCAGGCAGTTTGTTAGTTAGGTTACTCAATTAATTTCTTTTATTCAGATGAACAGTTAATTAATTTATTCAGTCAGTTAGATCAATTATTTGTTTGATCAGCCAGTCAGTTTGCTAATTTATTCATTTGGTCGTTCATTTTGGTCAGCTCAGTTGATTTATTCAGTCAGTGAGTTAGTTCTCTTATCTTCCTCAAAATAATTCTAAATAACTTGATTTTTTAGTCATTTTTTTTTCGCTTTCGCAGCCATTTAAGAGTTAGACAGCCATTTGAGCGTTTTCAAAAAAAGTTGGTCCATCATTAACTTGAAGAATTGTACTTTCGAATAAAAAAAGAAATTTAAAAATATCCAGTAGTTTTTTATAGTATTTTCAAAAAAAAAAAAAAATTGGCGGACCCTATAGTTACGTAAAATTTTTCGAATTTACGAAAAAATCGTAATATATATTTTTTTTTTTTGAAAATGTTTACACGTGCCATATTACTAGGCCCTGCCCTTCCCCACGTGATTTTTTTTTGTCAAATTTTATATTTAAAACAAATATATTCGATTATTTACAAGTTGAGTAGCTATTGTTTTTAAAAGGTAGCAAGATATTATTCTTTATTTTTATTAAAACAATATTCTTTTTATGGATTTATTTTTCTAATATTTTCGTTTGCATGTGGAGTAATGTATCTACAAGTTAATTGATTAATCTGACAATCAGTAATGTAGCTAACTAATTAGTATGTCTGTCGATTAGCTAGCTAATTAATAAGCGAGCCAGTCATCTGGTTAATTAATTAGTAAATTAGTTGGGCAACTAATTAATTATTTACTCATGGAAGTGAGTTATTGAACTAACTAATTAGTCAGGCAGTGAGTTGTTTAGCTAATTAATTTGTCCGTCAGGTAATTAATGAGTCAATTGGCTAACTAATTAATAAATCAGTTACCTAGTTAGCTAATTAATAATCTTGTCAGTCAGTCATCTAGTTAATTCATTAGTCAATTAGTTAATTGGCCTGTTAATTATATTCTTAGCCAGTGAGTTATTAGTTAGCCAGTGAGTTATTAGTTAATTAATTACTAAGGTGAACAGCTAGGAAATTAATTAGCCTCAATCAGCTAGCTAAATAATTAATCGGAAAGTCGATCAGATGGCTAATTAATTAGTCAGTAAGTCGATCAGGTAGCTCATTATTAAGCTAGTCAGTCAGTCATCTAATTAATTTACTAGTCAGTTGACCGGGTAATTAATTATGTTGTTAGACAGTAGGTTGTTCAGTTAATTAATTAGTAACGCGAACAGCTAGCTAATTAATTAATCATTAACTCTATCAACTGGCTAATTAATTAGTAATTGAGTTGATGGCTAATTAATTAGTTATTACGTCGATCAGCTTGCTAATTAATTAGTCATTAAGTCGATTAGCTAGCTAATTAATTAGTCAGTCATCTAGCTAACTAATTAAATAGTCAGTTGGCCAGATAATTAATTATTTAGTCAAATAATAAGTCGTTTAGCTAACTAAGGCAGATAGACAGTTTAGCAAGATAGGCAGTGAGTTGTTTGGCTAATTAGTTAGTCATTAAGTCGATCAGTTAGCTAATTAATTAATCATTAAGATCAGCTAACTAATTAATTCGTCATTAAGTCGATTAATTAGTCGGTTCATCGAGTGCTCAGCTAGTAGTAGCTCATCTAGCTAATTAATTAATTATTAAGTCAATCAGCTAGCTAATTCTTTAGTCAGATAGTAGCTCAACTAGGTATTTCTTTACTCAGTCAGTAGATCATCTAGCTAAATCTTCAGTCTGTAGATCAGCTAGGTAATTATTTAGCTAGTCGGTTATCTAGCTAATGATTTAGTAAATTAGTTGTCTATCTACTGACTGAGTCAGTAAACTAGCTAACTAATTAATCAGTCAGTCAGTCCTTTAGCTAACTAATTAGTCAGTAAATCGTCTAGTTAATTAATTAGCCAGTCAGCTAACTAATTAATTAGTCACTTTACTACTTGGCTTATTTATTGATTTATTTTCTTGTTGATTTATTCCCATATCTCTATTGAATAATCTGTATGTTCTATAATTCTATAATTTTTAGGGTTGCAAAGCCTGCGGTTTCCATGGACCATTGGAATTCAATCACAAATTGAACACTTTTATTTTGAAAAATCCACCCAATTTGGATCCAGCAGTACAGGTAAGATTGATTTAAATTATCTTACTAATAATACTGAAGTATCTAAATTCATAACACCAGATAACTTTAAGGGTTTCATCAATTATACTGATTAGAAGTTATACCTTGCAGTTGTATTAGACTTTTACCACTACTGAGGATATCCCAAATAATTCAACAAATATTACTAGCTTTATATTTTAATAATAATATTTTCTGATGGTTAATTTGTCATTTATAAAATCATGTTCTAAAGTAGTAGCTTGATAAGATTGTATTATATATTTTTTATATATGATTTATTGGCTTTATAAACTAGTACATTAGACATATACTAAATTACATAATATCTACACTATCTCTTAAAGTCTAGTCTTACGTATATATCATTGTTTTATGTATTAGGTTGTCAAATATCTCCCTTCCGCTTTTTTGCTCTTGGTTTATAATACAAAAAGGCGGAAGGGAGATATTTGACAACCTAATATATTTCTTTTATAATTTTATATTATTAGATTTGATGTAAGTATAAAGAGCACGATATAATGTTGTATCTGCCAGCACTGTTATAAAATTAATTGGAAGGGAGATTTTTTGTTTGATTATTTCCTCCTATTGTATTATATTTTATAACTAGTTTTGTCTTCTTCTTGTCATCACATTATCATTGAAATTCATGTTAGTGGTCGTAATTGTTTAGTAAATTGTTGTTTTATTATTTTTCAGGGTTCGAGTTTGACCGAGGGCAAAAAGCGTAGCAAGCGCAGCAAGAAATCAGGCGAGACCAACGGCACCGCCGACACGCCCAGCAAAGACGGCGGCGATCATGCCGGCGAACTTAATGTCGAAGCACCCGATGTTGTCGCCAACAATGGGGTAAATAACCACAAACCACAAATCAACCCTTCTATCTAGAGAATGCAATACCGATGGAAAATTTCAATACCGGTATTTCGGTAATTTTTTATTTTAAAACCGGAATACCGGTGAATTACCGGTATTTTTATTATCTTAAACAAACGTTAACAAAATTGAAAGTTACTAGTTCAGATATAAAAAAAATGTATATACAACTACAACTATATTCAACTAAACAACAAAATAAAACAATAAGTTTATGTTTTTAAATAATAATTTAACAAAAGTATATCCAATTTAATTAATTTATTATCACTATCGAGTATATTGAGTACTTTTCACCAAAAACAAACTTATGAGTAAGAAAGACCAAAAACTCATAAAAGATCATATTACATTATTATAGATAACTGTATTGTATGTATCCAATGTGTTAAATTAGCATAATCTCCAATATTTAAAAAAAAAATTTTTTCTACACTAATTTTAAGTCGGATACTTTGTCGAGATAAATAATAAGTTACTATAATCGTTGAGTATTGTTATTCAAAACAATGTGATGCTTCTATAGTATTTTCAAACTTCGAAACGTTTTTAAAAAATAATGTTTTATAATTGTAATAAGAAGCAAAAATAATTAGTATTTATCATAATTATTATGTATAAAGTTAGAAAAAATAAAGATTACGCAGAGCTAATTTGTATGATATAAATTATTTTAACGCAAATATTACTGAAAAAAACCGTTACATTTTTACATAAGATGAAACAAACTTCATTATTATCTATCAGTCCGATTCTATTTATTGTAACACGATATGAAGCCCTTTGGAAAGCAATAAATATTCAGTTTAATGACGAGTTGAGATAATATTTGACATTTGTTTATCTTATAGAATCACTTGAAGATATAGCTGTTTATGCGATTATGGAATTTAAAGATAAATTTGTTCCGAAAAATTTAAACTTTAGTGTATTATGTATCAAATTGCGCTTATGTAAAAATACCGAAAATACCGGTATTTTTGGTGAAAATACCGCCGAAAAATCGGGCGGTTTACCGGTAATTCGGTATACCGGTATACCGGCATTGCATTCCCTACTTCTATCTATCCAAAATACACCTTTCTATATTTTATTCTTTTTTCTTCTAGGAAGAAGAGGACGACGAAGAATGGGCAGTAGATGTCTCCGAGGAGGCCGTCCGGGCGCGCATGTTAGACTTGACGGACGGCGCGAAGGGCATGACCATCTCCGATGACCTCGACAAGCCGGAGAAGGAGCGCATGGACATCTTTTACGAATTCGTGAAGCAAAGAAAAGCGCAGGGCCTGCTCGAGATACAGCAGACGCACAAGGAGCTTGCTGGCGAGGCGGAAAGGTAAGAGGATAATAGACACAGGACTTACATGAGACGGGATGAACAACTTTGCTTTCTTTCCAGGTTGGAGATCAAATCCAAAGCCACACTCATCCTGGCAGAGTTGCTGTTCACTTCAAATATAATATCAGAAGTCCGAAAATACCGCACCCTGCTGTTGCGTTTCACACACGACGACTCCAAGGCGCAACGTTATCTCTTGAATGGACTGGAGCAGATTGTAGCTTTGCACAAGGTACTGTACTTTCGTTACGAAGTTACAGAATTTATTAACACTATTCCTACCGGGACCGGTCAAATGACCGTTTTTGATTTTTCGATTAGTATTTTTCACATCAAACGTAATTGAATCGTCATCAAACTTCATGACTTTTCCTAATATGTGAGTATAATACATTTTTCAATGTAAATTGGTTTATTAAATTTTTATTTTTGGAAAAAAAATTATATACTGTCTTGCCAACCGCGACCGGTCATTTGACCGGTAGTACGAAAGACGATGTTCGGGCATTTTTTGTAATAATTGTTAAGAATATGATCGAACTTACAAGAAAAAGTAAATTCAGAAGAATTTAGAGTGGTAAAAGCTGCTTTCTGCAAATTTACATGCATTTTGCCAAATCTGTATACACGCTGCGCATATGAGGGAAGGAGTATAAATATTGGTATTCTACGGTATACAAAGTGGGTTTTCTCATGTAGACAGATTTTTACGAAGGAATCCAAACAACAAATTGATAGGTTTTTTATTGAATCCAAAGGTTGGTTCAACTACATTGACAGCAAACAAAATTGTTGTAAAAGACCACGTATTACTATCGACAAACATATATTTTCACTAAAGGTAAGGTGTAAATTTATTCAACACATGTTCAATAATATTCAGGAAAACGTAGTATAAAATTTTAGTAACTGTTCAATATACGATGTAAATATAATTATGCCCAGCAAATCGCACAAATGGGGTGTAAAATTTTCATAACCATCCAGTATATGTAGAAAACTGAGAGTTTCTTTGAAGATTTATAACCAATGAAACCGTATTATCAAAATCGCTAGTACGATGTAATAAATTTAACGTTTTTACCATCCTACTTATAGCTAAACTGTTAATAAAAAAAAAAAACTGATTGTAGGTACAATTGAAGCAATATAACAGCTACAAATACTGGTAGATCTAAAAATCAAGGACTTTACTCAAATAATATTTACAATTTTGGAAGCTAAGAAAGAAGATTCTAATTTTCACTTACATACACATAACGTTGAAAAAATTTAACTAATACGGGAGTCAATTCAATTGGTATTAGCGTCGTGTTTGGTGCAGATATCATTCATAAAGTAGTCAGAAATCATTCGGTAAAATATGAATTTTAGAGAGAATTTATCAAAAATTTACAATATTTTGTACAAGGCAGGAACTTTCTATTCCAATTAACTTCCCGTATAGTTCCAACAAGAATTCAGAAAAAAATCAACTAAGTACAAATACATACAAAACAAATTTCCTAAAAGAAAATATTCCAGATAATGTTTTAGAAAGATGATAGGGCGAACAAAATCAGCCAAAAACGTGAAAAATGCGTGTGCAGAAAATACAATCTAAGAAAAAAAATCGTAAAAAATTGGATAAAACAGAACAAAATGTAGATTTCGCATTCTAAAATAAAAGTAATATTTTGTATTTGTATTTATAAACTCTTAATCTAGCATTAACTCTTCATTCAATACTGAAAAATATAGATTTGGCATGACCGGTCATTTGACCGGTCGCGGTAGGAATAGTAAACATGAAATGTCGATAGGAATAGTGTTAAAACTCTCTTTCGATAATTCAGGTTGTTGGGTTATAGTTTAACCCTTGTATCTGCGGACTGTATTAAACACTGATTTGTTTGTATATTATATATTTGTTGCAGTTCTAATTACAATCACTGATTTGTTACTAAGTTATAGTGAAAGAAGATATATTTATTGGTTATTATACATGTTGTTAAGAGGACTTTACTTTTAGAAGTGAACCACCAGTTCAATTAAAAGACTCCGCTACCCTCTACCAAGAGTAGCAACCATTCCATGTAAAGTCTAATGCCCTAAAGTTTGTCACCTTCATGGCCAATATAATATACCGAAAATACGTCCGAACAGTACAACAATTATCATCTCCACCATCAACGATCAATTTCCTTTACCTCCTGTGTCTATTTCCAGGATACTTTGCTCAACAAGGTGCCGGGCATATTGAAGCTGTTCTACGATGCTGATATTTTGGAAGAGAAGGCGCTACTCGATTGGGGCGGCAAGGTGTCCAAGAAGTACATCTCGAAGGAATTGTGCCAGGAGATTCATACCAAGGCTGAACCTTTCATTCGCTGGTTGCAGGAGGCCGAGGAGGAGGACAGCGATAGCGAGGATAGCGATGAGGATGATCTCGAGGTAAATGATAAAAATTAATACTTATGTATAAATAATATATAGACTCGCTAAGAAGTCAAACTTCTTCATGTGGAATTGATAATAGTTGGGGAAAAAATTCATTTTTTGTTAACTCATATATGGTTTTTTTTAAGCAGTTCTTGACCAACTATTTTGAAACTTTTTTTTTCATAGCTTTATTAATTATACACAATTCAATGTATCTTTCAATTATTATATTAGAGTGCAGAAAGTAAGATGAGAAATATTGGGTTTCTATATTCTCCTGTATATATATGTATTGTTCTTATGAAAAGTTATGCAAACATTGTGAATAATTTAATTCATATTACAACGTTATTTGGCAATCTAGAACATCTAGAACGTTTTTGGACATTCTATGACAATCTATAAAGTTTTTGATCAATTTAGAAGAATTTAGAAGGCTTTTGAACAAGATAGAAACAACAAGATAGTTTTTGGACAAAATTGAACTATTTAGAACTTTCTTCTACTGTTTAGGAAGTTTTTAGACAATTTAAAACGTTTTTCGAACAATTTAGTACGTTTTTTTGGCAATCTAGAAAATCTAGAACGTTTTTGGACATTCTAGGACAAACTAGAATGTTTTTGATCTATTTAAGAAAATTTAGGACGTTTTTGGACAAAATATATAAGCATTTAGAACATTTCTGGACAAAATAGAACAAATCAGAATATTTTTGGATAATATAAAACATTTTTGGGCAATTCACCACGTTTTTGGATAATTTACAACATTTTTTGATAATATACAACATATTCGGCTAATTTAGAACGTTTTTGGATAATATAGAACATTTTTTATCAATTCTCTACGTTTTTGAATAAAGTAGAACATATTTGGCCTACTCACAATGTTTTTGGATTATTCAGAACATTTTTGGACAATTTTTTTTATTTGCATGGTTTTATTGTCAATCAAAATAATATACATTTTTTAAGACAATATGCTGGGTTTTGGACAATTTAGAAAGTTTTTTTTACACTATATAGAACATTTTTGAAAAATTTAGAACGTTATTGCAATATAAAGAATTTTTTGGTCAATTTAAAACGTTTTTGGATTATTCAGAAGATTTTTGGACAATTCTTACATTTTTGGATTGGTTACGATTTTTGGACAATTCGAAACGTCTTTGGATTATTTAGAACGTTTTTGCACTATAAAGAATATTTTTGGACAAGTCAGATCATTTTCACACTATTCAGAAAATTTTTGGACAATTCAGAACTTTTTTGGATAATTTACAACATTTTTGGCCAATTTAGAACGTTTTTATGCTGAGTAGAACATTTTTGGCCAATTTCGAACGTTTTTGGATAATTTACAACGTTTTTGGATAAATTGAAGCAATTTGGCCAATTCAAAACATTGTGCGATAATTTAGTAAGTTTTGGGCAGTTTGAATAATTTGTAACGTTTTTTGGAAAGGTTTGGCTAATTTGGAACGAATATTGAACGAATAAAACTAAATTTTTGTTTTGAATATTTTCAGACAATGTAAAGCATTGTGTAGACAATTTCGGGGAAAATTTAGAACTTTTTTTTTTAAAACAATTTATAATAGTAACAATAATGGTAATGATCATTTTATACGGTCCAGAACATTGTGGAATAATTTAGAACATTTAGAACGTTTTTGAACAATTTAGAACATGGTGAAAAAAAATTAGAACAATTTGGATCGTTTTTGGACAGTTGAAAACAATTCATAACAGTTTTTGTAAATTTAATACTTTTTTACTTTATATAGATCGTTTTGGGTCAATTTAGAATATCATGAGACGGTTTAAGATGTTTTTTTAAAACTATTTAGAAGGTTTTTTTACTCTGTTTAGAACGTTTTTGGCTAATTTAGAACATTTTTGGACAATTTAGAACATCTTTGGACAATTTAGAACATTTTTGGACAATTTAGAACATTTTTGGACAATTTAGAACATTTTTGGACAATTCAGAACATTTTTGGACAATTCAAAAAGGTTTTTTGGATAATTCGGTACATTTTTGAACAATTTAAAATGTTTTTGGATAATTTAGAATTTTTTTTGATATTTTAGTACGTTTTTGGATGATATAGAACATTTTTGGGAAATTTAGACAGTTTTTAGATAATTTATAGATAATTTAGAGCGTTTTTGGATCATTCGGAACATTTTTGGATAATTTAAAATGTTTTTGGATAATTCGGAACGTTTATGGATAATTTAGAATGTTTTTGCACAATAAAGAGCATTTTTGGAAATTTCTCACATTGGTGAAACAGTTTACATTTTTTTTTAAAGTATAACGTTGTTTTTAAGTCTGAAATCTTGGAAAGTTATTTTAGACAATTTGGGACGTTTTTACTAAATTTCGAACGTTTTCACTAAATTTGGAACGTGTTTACTCGATTTAGAACGTTTTTACTCATTGTCGAACGCTTTTGGTAAGAAAACTCTGAACCTTCTTTGACAATTCGGAGCATCCGATCAGAATTATTCAAAAAGCATTTAACTTGAGGTGACATAATAAAGAACTGATTACATTTTTGTGATGGCATATCCAGAAGTTTTGGAGATACAGAAACAAGTTTTTAAAAAACGCCATTTGGAGCCCAAAAATGTTTATTGGACTTACGCACATCAAATTACCAGATATATGATGGAGATTTAATTTTTCTTTCAGATCGAGTACAACGACCGTGCAAAAGTGTCCGCCCTCAAAGACATGACAAAACCGATTGTTGCACCAAAACAGCAACCAGTAGAAGACCCGGCTGACGATTTTGACATTGATGCCATATAAAACCATGGAGCACCCCCCAAATCACCATTGACCACAACCTCACACACCACCATTCGCAACCATAATAAAAAACTAGTATATAAAAAAAATTACAAAAAAAGCAAATCAAATCAAATCAAATTCTTATTATGCTGTATATCAAATAAATTAATAAATAAAATGTCTTTTACTATAAGTAGATATATATAAATATATATTATAAATGAAATAGTTTACATGAATTTCTTTCCTATGGCTTTGTGATTGTAAATTGCTCTCAATTTATTATTATTTTTTTTTAAGATAGTTTCTCTTCTTGTATTGTTTTTAATTCGGTTTTTATTATCGATCAATCAATGTGTATTATTGTAAATGTTGAATAAAATTTATGCACGATTGACCTATTGAGCAAGATTTAACTGCCGGATTTATTGACGGTGGTTACGTCATTAGGGATTTTGTGTAAGATTGAAAAAAAAATTATGGTTGTTTTTTAATTGATGGTGAGGTATTGGTTGGATTTTCAGGAGGAAATCAAGTTTATATATATATATATATATATATATATATATATATATATATATAAAGATTATTTTCATATAAAATATCCAAAGGTATTATTTAGCAATAAATAGAAAGTTTGGGACATTTTTTTTTTTTGTTTTTGTCAAATAACTCACAAATTTTACATAAAAGCACACTTTTTCAGTTAGATAGGGTGAAACTAGATAAAATTTACAAAATTTCCTAAAAAACACTTTTATACACTCTAATATGAGGGTTTTGAATAAAATGACTTTGATATTTCATTATTTAGCAATTAATAGAAAATTCGGGACATTTTTTTGGTTTTTGTCAAATAACTCAATTTGGATTTAGAATATTTTGATACAATTTATAACGGTTTTGGATAATTTAGAACCATTTTTGGACAGTTTAGAATGTTTTTGGTGAATTTAGAACCATTTTTGCACAGTTTAGAATGTTTTTGGTGAATTTAGAAGGATTTACAATGTTCTGGTACAATTTAGAACGTTTTTGGAGAGTTTAGAAGCATTTAAAAAAATTTCGAACAATATAGATAGTTTTTGAACAATTTAGATCGTTTTGCACAGTTTACAACAATTTAGAACGATCTTTTTGACTGTTAGGATAATTTAGAACGTTTTTGGACAACTTAGAATGATTCAGAACGTTTGTGGACAATTTAGAATAACTTAAAACGATATTCGGACAATTTACAGTTTTTTTGACGATCTAGAACGTTTTTGGACATTCTATAACAATCTATAACGTTTTTGACCAATTTAGAAGAATTAAGAAGGCTTTTGTACAAGATAGAAATAACTCAGAACGTTTTTGGATAAAATTGAACTATTTTGAACTTCCTTTTACTGTTTAGGATGTGTTTAGACAATTTAAAACGTTTTACGAACGATTTAGTACGTTTTTTTTGGCAATCTAGAAAATCTAGAACGTTTTTGGACATTCTAGGACAAACTAAAATGTTTTTGATCTATAGATATAAAAGTTTTGAATAAAATGACTTTGAATTCGATATTTCATTCTTTAGCAAAATTTTGAGGATTTTTTGGTTTTTGTCAAATAACTCAAAAATTTTATATGAAGGCACCCTTTTTTAGTTATATGGGGTGAAACTAGATAAAATTTACAACATTTTCTAGGAAATATGTTTATACACTCCGATATAAATGTTTTGAATAAAACGACTTTAAATACGATATATCATTCTTTAGTAGCAATAAATAGAAAATTCGGGACATTTTTTTGGTTTTTGTCAAATAACTCACAAAGTTTATATGAAAGCACCCTTTTTCAATTAGATGGGGTGAAGCTAGATAAAATTTACAACATTTTCATTAAAACAGTTGTTTACACTCTGATATAAAAGTTTTGAATAAAACGACTTTGAGTTTGATATTTGGTTTTATCACCAAGCTTCCCATCTTGTCTTTGCGCACAAAATGTCGCTATGGAGGTTTGTCAATATGGGAGTGTACGACCTTAGTTGTAAATTGTGATAATTAAACGTAATTATTATACAAACAGGCTAAATATTTACAATTATTATAACAAATATTTATTTAATAAATTTATCATTTAATTTGGGTGGAAAACAAACACATGTATTAAATTTGAGAAGATATCACAGAGTAAATGTCAAAGTGACAGGTTAGGTAAATGACAGCTGGGTTAAAAATTGTTGAATAAAATGATAAATTGGGATATATCAAGCTAAGCAGTTTATTTAATGAATTTAAAATAGTAATACAAACACGTTGTGTATTAATTTTAACACCAGTGTGTTTGCAGTATAAGAAATTCAACCCAACCCAAGACTAACCTTCATTGACCCAACTTAACTTTTACCACAATGGCGGAGTTAGCAGCCCTAATATCCAACGAAATCCCCGAAGGGCGTCACAACCTGACCTCAAGCCACACAAACCTCGAAAGAGTCGCCGAATACTGTGAAGCCAACTATTTCCAATCCGAGAACAAACGTATGGCCCTCGAAGAGACCAAAAACTACACCACACAATCCCTGGCCAGTGTCGCTTACCAGATCAACACTCTGGCTTACAATTTTTTGCAACTTCTGGACCTGCAGACGTCCCAATTGGACGAGATGGAAAGCCAGATGAACCATATTTCGCAAACTGTTATGATACATAAGGAAAAGGTTGCAAGAAGGGAAATCGGGGTGCTGACTGCTAATAAAGTTAGTAATAGGCAGTATAAGATTATTGCGCCTGCTAATCCGGAGAAGCCTATTAAGTATGTTAGGAAACCCATTGATTACAGCCGTAAGTAGAAAGTTAATTATTCAATTATTTAAAGTTACATATAAATATAAATATAAATATAAATATAAATAAATAAAAATAAAAAGGAAAGAGAAAGAGAAATGAGAAAGAGAAAGAGAAAGAGAAAGAAAAGAGAAAGAGAAAGAGAAAGAGAAAAGATCGAGAAAGAGAAAGAGAAAGAGAAAGAGAAAGGAAAGAGAAAGAGAAAGAGCTAAGGAGATAAGAGAGAAGATAAAGAGAAAGAGATAAAGAGAAAGAGAAAGAGAAAGAGAAAGAGAAAGAGAAAGAGAAAGAGAAAGAGAAAGAGAGATAAGAGAAAGAGAAAGAGAAAAGAAGAGAAAGAGAACTAGAAAGAGAAAGAGAAAGAGAAAGAGAAAAGAGAAGAGAAAGAGACTAGAGAGAAATAGAATAGAGAAGAGAAATAGAAAGATAAAGAGAAAGAGAAAGATAAATGAAAATAAAATATAAATAGAGAAATATAAAGAGAAAGCTAGAAAAGAGATAGATAAATATAAATATAAATATAAATATAAATATAAATATAAATATAAATATAAATATAAATATAAATATAAATATATATATAAATGCAAAATATATATATAAATGCAAAATATATATATAAATGCAAAATATATATATAAATGCAAAATATATATATAAATGCAAAATATAAATGTAAATGCAAAATATTAGGTTGTCAAATATCTCCCTTCCGCTTTTTTGCTCTTGGTTTATAATACAAAAAGGCGGAAGGGAGATATTTGACAACCTTATATAAATATGAATATAAATATATTTAATTATTAAATTATTTAATTTAATATTTAGTTTCTGGTAATCAAGGATTTTTTATTTATAGTTTTGGATGAGGTCGGTCATGGGGTACGCACTGATCACCTTCGCCACAAGCAAAGAGGCACCAGCCAAGGCTCAATACAATCTATAGGAGCCGCCAGCATTGTTTCAGCAGCTACTTCTGCAAATGCTGTTGGACCAGCGCCTACTACTAAACCACCAACACCTCCGCAGGCTGCCAGAGTGTCCACTGGGACCTTGGGCAAAGGTAAAAGGATAATTGACCAAGGTAAAATAGCTATGGTATGTTACTAGTCTCTCAAAATTTCAAAAATGCTCGTTCTACAATAACAAATTTAATCTGTATTAAACAATATATAGCTGAGAATCTTGACACTAATGGACAAGTTGATGTTATTTACATTGACTTCAGTTAAGCTTTTGACAAAATTGATCATAACATTCTTCTAACTAAATTATCTAAGATTGGTCTTAATTCTTCACTTATTTTTTTTTTTTAAGAGTTATCTTCATAAACGTAAACAGTTTGTCTATCTTAATGGATTCTTGAGCAGCATTGAAAATATCAGTTCAGGTGTTCCTCAGGGATCCATTCTTGGTCCGCTACTATTTATTATTTTTATTAATGACATTTCTGATATTATTAGCTGTCCACATTTATTATTTGCAGATGATCTCAAACTATATTTCAAACAATTTCTATAACAAATTACATTTAAATATATCAAAGTGCAAGATTCTTAGTTTTTCACATAAGCGCGTTCCGATACATTTTGTTTATAAAATTCCTAACACCAGCATTGATAGATGTAATAAAATTTCAGATTTAGGAGTTTTATTCGATTCTGGTTTGTTTTTAACGGATCATATAACTGATGTTTGTAATAGAGCACATAAATCTTTAGGTTTGATACTGAGAAATTGTAAACAATTCAGTTCTAACAATGCATTTCTTTGCATGTACTATTCTAATGTACGTTCAAAATTAGAATATGGTTCGATTATTTGGTATCCTCATCAAATCAACAACTCTGATGCGATAGAGAAGGTTCAGCGAAAATTTCTGAAATATCTTTATTATAAAACATATAAATTTGACCACAACACTTTACTAAAAGAATTTGGTATTCCTTCCCTTGCCTCACGTCGATTTATCTGTACAATTGTTCTTATTTAAACTTTGCAATAATTCAATAGACTGTCCTCTTAACCAACTATTCTTTAAAATCTAATTCTCTCTTAAATTCGCCTATTCTACTTATGTCCTCTAACTTTAACTCAATTAATAATGAAATAGATATTCACAACACTTCACCTAATCAAATAATCTCCATCTGCACAAGTTAACCTTTTTATTTTCTTTTCAAATATCTCATTATTTTATCTTATTCTGTATATAAATAATATTGTTACATTCTGCATTATATGTAATTTTATGTTAAGCATTTTATGTTAATAACTATATATTGTAATTTTGTATATATTTTAATTGTTATTCATTATGTAAAATAATTGTATTTTTGAGTCCTCTTGGAAGAAATCTGTGGGCTATATATTTAAAATAAATAAATAAATAAATAAAAAGCTAATTCTATGATGTTTGTGCCATTTGGAGGTTACATTTTAACAGTAAGAGATGCCATTTGGCAGTAACTACTTAATATAAGGGACTGGTAACATATCAGAGCTATTTTATCCATTAACCTTATAAGATTCTTTTACAATTTGTTACGTAATCTTTTTCCCCAGGTGGTACTTTGAGCAAAGGCTCCAGAGAGTACCGTACACCACCGATTGTGGCACCACCTCAAGTACCGAGTCACTATGCTCCAAATTATCCAATGGGGCACCCAAGAAGGGAACGAGGACCTGGTTATAGCACTTTGCCTATGGCTGGACAACATAACAGCAACCTGATATTGCCACAAGTGGTAAAATAACTATATATATATATATATATATATATATATATATATATATATATACACACACTAGCTTTGTAACCTTGATCAGTGTCCATAATGCACCGCTATTAATAACATTAAATATAGGAGAAACTATATTTCAAAATAAATTCTATATATATAATATATATATATATATATATACATATATATATATATATATATATATACACTAGCTTTGTAACCTTGATCAGTGCCCATAAAGCAACGCTATTAATAACATTAAATATAGGAGGGAAATATGTCTCAATTTCTTGTTTGTTAATATAACAGTATATTATTATTTTACACAAATTTTGTGTTGAATCAATTTTACATCATAATTATTGTTTTCTGCTGTTTTTCCTGGTTTGGTATGTATAATTTTCTCCTTTTTATATATTTATATTTATTATCAACTTTGTATTTATGTAATATGTTGTTTAGATTACTGAATGATGACACACATCAAGTGTCAAAATAGTATAAATATATATATATATATATATATATCTATATATATATATATATACATATATTTAATTGCCAATTATTATTTATTAGCCAGGAATGGTCCACATGTCTCAGCACGGTATGCAACAAAATAATTTACCACCGCCGCCACCATCAAGTTACCTTGATCATCACAATAGTATGCCACGTATGTTAAATAAATTTATCGATTGAAAAGAAATATCAGTGTTTAATAAGTTTTTATCAATTTCTAGCACCACCGTCTCCGCTTGTGACTGATCAATTGGATCATGGATCTCACACTTTGAACAGAATGTCCACCGGAAGGTAAGTTATATAATTAAAGTCATAATTTGCAATCTTAAAGTCTGCATTTCAACTATGATTTAATAAAAATTTCAATATCCAAGTTTATAAAACAGTTATAAAATAAATAAATAAATAACACAATACAAGCAAACTCTATTATTAATTTTTTTTTTTTAAATATTTAGTAGGATGGGTTCTCAATCGCCACCTTTACCACCGCCTCCGCCTCCGGAGGATGAACATGCTGCTTTTGGCAGACCCAGGACTTCTGGTATGATGCCGATTGTACCAGACGAGGAAGATTTACCCGGATGGGTTCCTAAGAACTACATTGAGAAAGGTAATAATAAATCATTCTTTTCGTATTAAAATTATATTATTTTTGCAGCTCTTACTTTATATAATTCTTACAAATATAAGACTCGATTAGGTTTTGTTTATATTTGTTTATATTTCTTATAAACATACACACGTTTTTTATACTATATTCTATATAAAAGTATATAAAACAATTATTTTTTATTTATTGTTTAGTGTTATTTCACCCAGCAATATGGGTCAACTAAAGCACACTGCAATGCACAACTAGTTTATTTATCAAAATTCTATTATTTTTACAGTTGTGGCAATTTATGACTATTATGCCGATAAAGAGGACGAATTGAGCTTCCAGGAGAGTTCTGTGGTTTATGTTTTGAAGAAAAATGATGACGGCTGGTGGGAGGGTGTTATGGATGGAATTACTGGACTGTTTCCAGGAAATTATGTCGAACCTTGTGTATAATAAAGGTAAAATATAAATGAAATCTAAACCGAAATATTATAGACTCATAATTATGATAAATGGAAGAGTAATTTAAGGTAATTTAGTTTTAGTAAATTAATTTTTAATTCTATATTATGAATTTATACATTGAGATATAAGTACAATTTGTTTTTGATAAATAAATACATATAATAATATAAATATTTACATCAATTTACTATAGTTATAATTTTTAATAGCTGTTTATATTTAATTCTTTACTTGCTTTATATGTTTACAATATACTACATATTTTATAATGTCAATAATAATTGTATCAATAATTATTCAGTATAAAATATATAATAGTTTTAATTCCTGAATTATCCTTTAAATTATCTTTTTAACTTCCCATAGGGTAGTTATAGTAATGGCCCGAAAATCGAAAATGAAAATTTTTGCATTTCTCGACGTTTTGATGGTTTCTGAACATTTTGGCATACCTCAGAAACAATGGATGTGTGTGTGCATATAGGGATACAATTTTTCGTTCACGTTTTCGGGCGCACGGATCAACCGATTTGAATGGTTCAAAAAACATTCGATTCCTATTAATAGGGAGATGTGCTGATTAGTTTTTGGCAAAGGCAGGTCCAGCCGTTACGGAGATATGGAGCAAAGTGTAGAAAATAGAATTCGAGTTTTTGAGAGAATGGATCATCCGATTTGTATGATCCAAAAAACTTTCAGTTCGTAATGACGGGAAAAAGTGGTTATTAGTTTTTGGCAAAGGTAGGCCCAGCGGTTTCGGAGATACAGAGCTAAATGTGCAAAAAATTGCAGTTTTTGAAAGAACTAAGCGTCCGATTTAAATGATTCAAAGAACTTTCTGTGTGTTTCAACAAAATAATTGCTTTTGGAAAAAAAATTTTTGTTTCTAATTTTTTTTTCAAAAAATATTTTGGTAATTTTGGATTAAAAATTCAAAAAATTGCCCAGGCTAAGCACAGTCTAAGCGCCACACTGGTACAAATGTTTACCCAAGTGCGTTTAGACTGTTTATGTTCGGGAGCACTTTTCCAATTTTGTGAAAACTATTGAAAAATGTGAAAATGCCGCCAAGCTAAGCACAGTATAAGTGAAAATGTCGCACAAAATTGTTTGCAAATGCGTTTAGACTGTGACTATGCGGAAGCACTTTTTCAATTTTGTGTAAATTAAATTAAGGCAATTATTTTTTTTTTTTAAATTGAATTCGAAATGAAATAACGATTGTTAATGTTCTGGAGATAAATTGAATTGAAATTATTGCAAAAATAATGAAAGTTGCACAGTATTTGTAATAATATATTTGAAAACGTTTAAAATTTCTCGAATATTTACTTCATTACGGTACGGGAAGTTCCAGCAATTTGCCTTAAGGCACGATGCCATACAAAACTAGTTTATTTTACAATCGTAAAACTAAATAATGGATAAAAATGGAAAAAAGGATTCAACTAAAGTTGGTTCAAGGATGAGAAATTTAAACAACAAAAATATTGTCAAAATTTGAAAAATAGTAAGAAGGAGTTCACAAAATGTTGGTAAATAATCCATAATCAAGTTCTCTTTATTAAATAATATGTTTTGAAAACATAGTTTGAAATATAACAGAATTAAAACAAGTACAACAATAGACACAAATTAAGATATAAACTAGTATATAATATAATATAATGAATTGCCAAATGATATTAAGACGACCAATAATGACGACAAATTTAAAAGAAAAATAAAGAAATATTATAAGGAAATTGAAGGTTGAATAGATATTTTAATTATAATAAATATATTGTAGTATAATGAAATAGACAAAAAAACAGTTTTGAATTGTAGATATGTTAAAAATATTGTGATTTTACATAACAATTGCAATAATAATAGTTTTAGTTCAAAAACTCAATCTAAATTTTAGATTTGAGATAAATAAACATAACTAAACTATTAAATACAATCTTTATACAACTTACCAATACTTTCAGCAATTCAATATCCACAAAAACACTTTAAAACCACAATTTAATTCAAAAACAACAACCGTTTCGCTTTCACATTTATATTCAAATCCGCCATCTTGCCATCCTGTCAAAAATACATTCAGCACAAAAAGTGTTACCCGATCCCCACCACCAATCCCTGTATTCCCTCTCCACTTGTCCCTCAATCCCTTCCTCTGGCAACACTATTCGACAGCTTTCAGTGTGTGCGTGTAGTTCTGCCAATATGGCAGCCAGTTCCAATTCAACATCATCGTAATAAATGTTTTGTACAAGTTTTTACGTCAATTTTCAAAATTACAATGTAAAGGCGACGCCTTTTTAAATTAAACGAAACTCATAAAAAATCAGCAGTGAAATGTGATAAGTGTATTTGATTAGTTTTAGTGTTTATTTCAGTTTTGGGTTCAGTTTTACTGGAATATGGATAATAACAAACAAATGAGTAAGTAAAGGATTTATAATGTAATAGTAAAATGATAATAGGTTTTGTGTGTGTTTATATGTATTATGAGTATTTTATAGGTATTTTGCATATGCATTTTATTATTGTGTGTTATTACAAAGACTTGACATAAGGAAAGTTTTGCTTCCGAATTTTGTTAGTAAAAATGTCAAAATTCAGTTGAAATTTTGACAGATATTTGTTTTATTTGTGCTCGACTTTAACCATTAATTTAATAATTAAAAAGTGTTTGAATATTGATAAAATTTTCGTGAAATAATATTTTGACAAGTACAGATGATATATATATATATATATATATATATATATATATATTATTTATTTATTTAAAAAGTCAAAAATTTGTGCAAAACTTCACACTACTCAAAATTTGCATATAAAAGCTAGTACAAAAATTACCACCTACAAATTAGTAATTTTCAAATGCGATTTTAAAGTATACCGAGTTGCTGTAGGGCATTATAATGTTAGACAATATTATAAATCATTTAATTTCCTATAAATTTGTCGAATATTTTGTTTTAATCAGACAAATCGTTTAAAAGTTACAAGAGTTACAAGAAATCAAGACATGAAGGATTGAGCTGTAAATTTATATAATTAGAATTGTGTTTTTGGCGGTTCAATTGAATTTTAAAGTATACCGAGTTGCTGTAGGGCATTATAATGTTAGACAATATTATAAACCATTTAATTTCCTATAAATTTGTCGAATATTTTGTTTAAATCAGACAAATAGTTTAAAAGTTACAAGAGTTACAACATATCAATACACGATTGATTGAGCTGTAAATGTATATAATTGTTTATTTATTTATATAATTAAGTTTTTGGCGGTTTAATTTGAATTTTAAAGTATACCGAGTTACTGTAGAGCATTATAATGTTAGACAATATTATAAATTATTTAATTTTCTTCAAATTTGTCGAATATTACATTTAAATCAGACAAATTGTTTAAAAGTTACAAGTGTTACAACAAATCAATGCATGATGGATTGAGCTGTAATTCTATATAATTGTAATTGAGCTTCACGCGGTTTAATTGAATTTTAAAGTATACCGAGTTGCTGTAGGGCATTATAATGTTAGACAATATTATAAATCATTTAATTTACTATGAATTTGTCGAATATTTCATTTACATCAGACAAATTGTTTAAAAGTTACAAGAGTTACAACATATCAATGCACGATTAATTGAGCTGTAACTCTATTTGATTATAATTGTGCTCTTCGCGGTTTAATTGTATTTTAAAGAGTTGCTGTAGATCATTATAATGTTAGACAATATTATAAATTACTTAATTTACTACAGATTTGTCGAATATTTCATTTGCATCAGACAAATTGTTTAAAAGTTATAAGAGTTACAACTTTAAGGATTGAGCTGTAATTCTATATAATTATAATTAAGCTTTTGGCGGTTTAATTGAATTTTAAAGTATACGGAGTTGCTGTAGGTCATTATAATGTTAGACAATATTATAAATTATTTAATTTTCTTCAAAGTTGTCGAATATTTCATTTAAATCAGACAAATCGTTTAAAAGTTACAAGAGTTACAACATATCAATGCATGATTGATTGAGCTGTAAATGTATATAATTGTAATTGAGCTTTTTGCGGTTTAATTGCATTTTAAAGCATACCGAGTTGCTGTAGGGCTTTATAATGTTAGACAATATTATAAATCATTTAATTTCCTATAAATTTGTCGAATTTTTCATTTACACCAGACATATCGTTTAAAAGTTACAAGGGTTACAACAAATTAGTCGACGATTGATTGAGCTGTAATTCTATATAATTGCAATTGAGCTTTTGGCGGTTCAATTGAATTTTAAAGTATACCGAGTTGTTGTATGGCTTTATAATGTTAGACAATATTATAAATTACTTAATTTACTATAAATTTGTCGAATATTTCATTCAAATCAGACAAATTGTTTAAAAGTTACAAGAGTTACAACATTAAGGATTGAGCTGTAATTTTATATAATATAATTGAGCTTTTGGCGGTTTAATTGCATTTTAAAGTATACCGAGTTGCTGTAGGTCATTATAATGTTAGACAATATTAAAATTAATCAATTTTCTTTAAATTTGTCGAATATTTCATTTAAATCAGACAAATCGTTTAAAAGTTACAAGAGTTACAACAAATCAATGCACGATTGATTGAGCTGTAAAACTATTTAATTATAATTGAGCTTTTGGCGGTTTAATTGAATTTTTAAGTATACCGAGCTGCTGTAGGGTTTTATAATGTTAGACAATATTATAAATTATTTAATTTCCTATAAATTTGTCGAATATTTCATTTAAATCAGACAAATTGTTTACAAGTTACAAGAGTTACAAAATATCAATGCATGATTGATTGAGCTCTAATTCTATTTAATTATAATTGAACTTATTGAATTTTAAAGTATATCGAGTTGCTGAAGGGCATTATAATGTTAGACAATATTATAAATTATTTAATTTTCTACAAATTTGTCGAATATTTTGTTTTAATCAGACAAATAGTTTAAAAGTTACAAGAGTTGCAACAAATCAATGCACGGCAGATTGAGCTGTAATTCTATATAATTGCAATTGAATTTTTGGCGGTTTAATTGAATTTTAAAGTATACCGAGTTGTTGTAGGAAATTATAATGTTAGACAATATTATTATTCATGTAATTTTTCATAAATTTGTCGAATATTTCACTTACATCAGACAAATTGTTTAAAAGTTACAAGAGTTACAAGATATCAATGCACCGTTGATTGAGCTGTAATTTTATTTATTCATAATTGAGCTTTTGGCGATTTAGTTGAATTTCAAGGTATACCGAGTTGCTGTAGGGCATTATAATGTTAGACAATATTATGAATTATTAAATTTACTATAAATTTGCCAAATATTTTGTTTAAATCAGACAAACGGTTTAAAGTTATAGGATATACAATAACTTTTACTTACAGTATAAATGTCTTATCCTCATAATCCTTGTCCAAACCAAGTTCAATCTAGACTATTATTATGAATCTTATTATATATATATATATATATATATATATATATATATATATATTAATGAATTTATTAATGAGTTGATTTTATGCAAGATTCATCTGTTTTATTAATAATTTTACTTTCGCTTAAAACCCATCAATATTTTCTACTTCATCCATATTTCATGTACAACTTTTTAAAATCTACTTCGAATCCAGTTTTTGTAAATAAGTAAATTTATTCTGCACATTCTTCTCGTCTTGAGTATTTTTGGCAATAATTTGCCATTTGAACAAATATTTATAAATATGAATATGAATATATTCAATGAACAGATAAAAATAATAGATAAATTCGATATATTTGCTTATCACCATTAGTTATGTGAATTATCAATTTAAAATTCAATTTATCTAGCAGATTTGTTCAATTCATTTAAACTTAAATGATAAAAATATATCTGAATGTATTGTAACTCACAAAATAAAAATTCTTTAATAGAACAATTAATTTTAAATTAATATTTGTTCATAACGATTAAATTCTTATTAATTTTTTAATTACAATTCTAGTTATACTTTTACTTTTTTTATATCAGTTGTTATTTTATTTATTGATACTTACGAGCAAATATATAAACTAGTCGTGTATGGCATCGTGCCTTAAGGCAAATTGCTTGAACTTCCCGTACCGTAAAGAAATACTCGACAAATTGTAAACGTTTTCAAATATATTATTACAAATACTGTAACTTTCAATATTTTTGCTATCCTGTTATATCTGAGCAAATCAAATGTAAATCATAAATAAATCAATTTAACTCCAGAACATTAACAATCGTTAATTTCATAAAAAATAGTTGCCTTACTTACACAAAATTGAAAAAGTGCTCCCGTATAGTCACAGTCTAAACGCATTTGCAAATAATTCTGTGCGACATTTTCACCTATACTGTGCTTATCTTGGCGGCATTTTCACGTTTTTCAATAGTTTTTCACAAAATTGGAAAAGTGACTACATAAACAGTCTAAACGCACTTGGGTAAACATTTGTATCAGAGTGGCGCTCAGACTGTGATTAGCCTGGGTGAGTTTTTGAATTTTTAATCCAAAATTATAAATATATTTTTTAAAAAATAAAAAAAGATGTAATAATTTTTTATCTTCAAAAACAATTGTTTTGTCAATACAAGCAGAAAGTTTTTTTTAGATAATTCAAATCGGACGCTTAGTTCACTCAAAAACTGCCATTTTTTGCACATTTAGCTCTGTATCTTTGAAATGGTGGAACCTGCCTTTGCCAAAAACTAATCACCTCTTCTCCCAATCACTACTAATTGAATGTTTTTTAGATAATTCAAATTCGACACTCCGTTCTCTCAAAAACTCGATTTGTATTTTCTGTACTCTTTACTCCGTATCTCCGTAACGGCTGGACCTGCCTTTGCAATAATTACAATTATAATTGCACATTTAGTTCTATTTATATTATCATTAATTTTGAAGATTTTTCCTTACTAATTTATCTCACTTTAATTTTGTTATATATATATTTTGCTGTATATATTTTTTTATTCTACAGTTTTAATAAGCAAAAATAAATTAAATAAATTTTGGACCAATTTTGGAGTCTCTCTTATAAAAAATTACCCTATTTTATATCTTCTACTTTTTTCAATTATTTATATTTAAATTCATAAATGTAATATTTTATTTTTTCCATATGCAATATATAAATTCCAAATTTTGCTGCATTTCTGATCTTTATATATAATGTAGATATCAGTAGTAAAAACCCAATGATAGAGTGATTCATCCATTTCACTCCAATACTTACAATACAATATTTTTTGTCTAACAAATATCTCATATTATCCCACTTATTAATTACACTACTTATTAATTTTATTATTATTATTATTTGCTTTTATTTTATATTAAATCAACAATTTACGTATATCATTTTATGCAAAATTCTATTCTTTATTTTGTGCTCTTTTTATTAAATTTATATAATTGTTCATTACTGTTACTAAACGTTAATTATTTAGCAGTTGTAACAAATATAGTAATTAAAAAAAAAAATCCCACTGCACTATTTATAGTACAATAATATTTTTACACTTATTTATACAAAAGAACGACTAAAGAGATATCTGTTTTAAGCTATTACGAGATTTAAAGTTAAAATGGTTCCGAACTAAAAACTCAAACTTAATTAAGTTCTTGGAAAGCAATAAATATTCAGATTTATGAAGAGTCGAGATAATATTTTGCCACTTGTTTATACAAAAGAACGACCTAAAGAGACATCTGTTTTAATTAGAGAAATTTAAATTCAAGTGTAACATGTATCAACTAGTGCTTGCGTTTTATTACCGAAAAACCGGTATTTTTAGGTAAATACCGGTTTTTATACCGGCGCAAATTGTACCGGTGTACCGGTTTTTCGGTATCTATTAATTGGATCTAGTTAATTTCTGTAGGTGTAGTTTCTTTTATATTAAACATTTTATGTTTATATTACCCGAGTGCACGTCTTCGTACTATTTAGTTTTCCATTTATTGCTACAATCTAACTATATTTCTATGAATCAAAAAATCCTAAAAAATTTCCTTAACAAACTTCAGGAAGATTTATGAAAATCCGAATAATCGTTTAGAAGGATTAACCTTTCATACCCCATTACAGAAAAATTTTGGTTTTTAAACTATTTATTTTTGCTGAATGATGGCTAGCATGTTAGCCGAAACGTATCATAGGTATCAAATGAACCTACAAATAAACAATTCGTACAAATTACAAAATAAACAATTCCTACAAGTTGTATTCTTCGAACTTATATAGATAACTTTGCTTGAACTCAACTCGCGTCAATTATGAATTACAGTACAGTAGATATTTCTACTGCAATATTATTTATATCAGTTTAAAATTTCATTAATTGAATAGATTTATAACTATACTAGATGACCCGACATATTTTGTCCTGTACCCATGACTACAATTCAAAAGTTCCTTTTTTTTAATAACCTATACTGATATTTATGAATTAGTTAAAATTTATTATGTTTTTTACACTACAGCCTGTACCGAAATGTACATACATCCTACATAGGTGATCTTAAATGTACAACTGATTTAAATGAAATGATTGAACAAATTTATTTTCAATAGCTCAATTTATTTTAATGCCAAGGGTTATACAATTTTTTAGTCATACCTGTAGATGTAGATCTATAAATGAATGATTTTTTTGTTTATTCACGACTAATACATCGATTTTTCTAATTTATCATACAAAAATTCATCGTTTGTCTTTGTGATTTATAGCATAAGATATACATGTTGGAAATTGCAGTCTTTATTGCAATTAAATTTCGAACGAAATAAAAATCGACTTTGCTTTTTCTTATCTATCATTATAAAACACCGATTTATTAAGATTTTAATTGTTATAATTTTGTTCATGGCATGATTTTTCTTAAAATGTATATTTTTGGAGATATTTGCAAAAAACGATGAAAAGCGCCAAAAAGAAACAAATTTTCAGTAGTCAGTAATTTGATGTCAAAGGAGCCTAAATTATTTTCACTTTTAAACTTGAGAGTAAGATGAACCTAATTCCAAAAATTCATACAAATTGGAGCACAGTCAAAAAAATCAGACACAAAACGCTCCATTGACTTGAGTGAATATTTCGTATCCAATGCCAAACATATGAATTTTTGACAGAATGAAACTTCTAAATAATTTTTTGAATAAGTAGATTTTGTTTGTATTGTAGTAAAGTAAGGCAAAACACGACTGCATTAGTTAAAAAATAAAAATCAGTCGAAGTGAATTATAGGCTAAGTTTGATGTGCGATCACTGACAGACGCATGTTGACTGTAAATCTTATATTATTTTAATTTTTGGCACATCTCAGCTGCTTTTCGGCAATAATAATGTAGGCATTACATTTTTCTTATTTGTAATCATAAATATATTATATTTAACTTCCCGTAGGGCAAGTTATAGTAATCGCAAAAAAATCGAAAATGAAAATTTTTATATATCTTTACGTTTCAGAGGTTTCTGAACATTTTGGCATACCTTAGAAAAAATGGATGTATGTGTGTGTGTGTGTGTGTGTGTGTGTGTATGTGTGTGTGTATGTATGTATGTGCGTGTGTGTATGTATGTGCGGATACAAATTTTCGTCGACGATTTCGGGAACACGGATCAACCGATTTGAATAATTCAAAAAACATTTTACTTGTATTGACAAGATGAAGATTTGATCAAATTTTCATGAAGGCAGGTCTAGCGGTTTCGGAGATCTAATGATAAAAGTAAAAAAAAATGCCATTTGGCGGTCAAAAATGATCATTAGACATATGCACATCAAATTATCAGATATTTTATAAAGATTTTAACAATAAGTATAATTTTTTTTTACATTTGTATGGGTTCCGTACCAATGCTTATCCGTTAGACGGCGGCGCGGCAGTTGCGCGCTTTGACATTTTGTCTCTATGCAGATAAAGCAGTACGATTGCTTTGAAAAACAGTTCAGAATTTCCAAAGTATGTCAAAATGAAAAAAACATTTTTTTTTTCAAAAAAATTTTGTTTTCAAAAAAAAATTTTTTTTCAAAAAAAGTAATTTTTTGTCAAATTTATAGTTTCTCTCTAATTTTTTCGAAGTAAAATTTTTTCAAAAATGTTAATCGTTTTTAAAAAAATAATTTTTGGTACGGGAAGTTCCAGCAATTTGCCTTAAGGCACGATGCCTTAATTGCCTTAAGATAGAATTCCACTTACAGCTAGTTTAATATTGTCTTAGCCTATAAGTGTATAGAAATGTTTAGCAAATGATAGGCTTCGTTTGTGTTTAATGTCAAACAATGCCTCAAATATTTTCAAAGTCAAACAATGATAAGCGGGTTTTTTGCAATTTTTTCCATTCATTTCTACAATCTAACTATATTTCTATGAACCAAAAATTCCTAGAAAATTTCCTTAACAAACTTCAGGAAGATTTATGAAAATCCGAATAATCGTTTAGGAGGATTAACCTTTTATACCCCGTTACAGAAGAATTTTATATATAAGATATTTATTGTTATTTCCCTCGGTTTATTGTAAGCAAAACAATTGCAAATGCAACTTTTGCCGCCGATTTGTGTCGGTTTTGCTGCCGAGTCAGTTTGTTCGTGAAAGAAATTCCTCCTCCGATTTTTTCTCACGACTTACGCACCGTAATCGTGTTTTCATTGTATCGAAATAATTATTCATAAATAGTAAATAGTTTGTTACTATACTTCTACACACTTGGTTGTTGGTTAGTTGATGCAGAAAAGTTTAAAAAAATTAAATCTTAAGATAATTATAAGTATTTTCGCGAAACAAGTGCGCGTTGTGGGAGTGAAATTTTTGGAACTGATGACATGAAAGGAGAGAAAATCTTGAAAGAAAATAATAGATTTATTGTATTACTAATTACAAAAATCATTATCTCATATTCAAAAATAATTTAAGTTAAAATAGAACAGAATAATAAAACATCACAGTTAAGTGAAACTTCTTGAAAAACTAGTGGTGCATGGCATCGTGCCTTAAGGCAAATTGCTGTAACTTCCCGTTACGTAATGAAATATTCGAGAAATTTTAAACGTTCTCAAATATATTATTACTGTTACTTTCATTATTTTTGCTATCTTGTTATATCTGAGCAAATAAAATGTAAATTATAAATAAATCAATTTATCTCCAGAACATTAACAATTGTCATTTAATTTAGCATTCAATTTCAAAAATAAAAATAGTTTCAATTTGCTCAAAATTGAAAAAGTGCTCTCGTATAGTCACAGTCTAAACTCATTTGCAAATAATTTTGTGCGACATTTTCACTTATACTGTGCTTAGCTTGGCGGCATTTTCACATTTTTCACGAAATTGGAAAAGTGCGTATAAACGCACTTGGGTGAACATTTGTACCAGAGTGGCGCTTGGACTGTGCTTAGTCTGGGTGATTTTTTGAATTTTTTGAATTTTTAATCCAAAATTACAAAAATATTTTATGGAGAATAAAAAAAGATGTAATAATTTTTTATCCTCAAAAGCAATTGTTTTGTCAATACAAGCAGAACGTTTTTTGAATCATTCAAATCGGATGCTCAGTTCACTCAAAAACATTTTTTGCACATTTAGCTATGTATCTTCGAAATGGCGGGATATGTCTTTGCTAATTTTTTCCGGGTCCAAATTTCATTCGTTAGTCAGTAGAGTTTCTTTTCTCTTAAAGTTTTTTAAAACTCATTTGTCATTTTACAAATCTTCAGGTTGCTCGTCAGTAGAGTCCATTTTGTCCTAATATTTTAATTTGCTCGTCAGTAGAGTCCCTTTTTCCTAATATTTTCATTTGCTCGTCAGTAGGATCCTTTTCTCCTAATATTTTTATTTGTCAGTAGAGTCCCTTTTTTTCCCAATATTTTTATTTTCTCGTCAGTAGAGTCCTTTTTTTTTAATATTTTCATTATGCTTGTCAGTAAAGTTTCGTTTTCTTACAATATTTTCAATTTGCTCGTCAGTAGAGTCCCTTTTTTCTTACAAATTTTCATTTGCTCGTCAGTAGAGTTCTTTTTGTCCTAATATTTCAATTTGCTCGTCAGTGGAGTCCCTTTTTCTCTCAAAACGTTTTAAGCAATATTTTGTTTGTCAGTAGAGTTCTTTTCCCAATCATTACAAATTGCATGTTTATAGATCATTTAAATCCGATGCTCCGTTCTCTCAAAAACTGGATTTGTATTTTCTGCACTCTTTGTTACGTATCTCCGTAACGGCCGGACCTGCCTTTGTCAAAAACTAATCAGCACATCTCCCTATCAATAGGAATTGAATAGTAAATGAATCATTTAAATCGGTTGATCCGTGCGCCCAAAAACGTGGATGGAAAAATGCGGACATACAAAACACACACACACACATCCATTTTTTCTGAGGTATGCCAAAATGTTCAGAAACCTTCAAAACGTCGAGAAATTCAAAAATTTTCATTTTTGATTTTCGGCCCATTACTATAACTACCTTATGGGAAGTTAATAAAAAATAAAATATTAAGTGTAAAAATAAAGAGAGCATTTGAAAAGAAATGTAACTGTAGCGCCAAAACATTTTTGATGATAACCTAAAATTCACTTTACCCAAACTTTCATTCAACGTTAGTTATAATTCAAAATTCTTCCAATATTTTTTATAATTTTGGTAATTTTGTATCAATACATATCGAATTACAATCGAAACAATTAATTTGATAAATTAGATTTATATTAATAATTTATTTTTTATTTTTTAGTAACTGCAGTCGTTGAATACAATTACAACGCCGTCGAACCGGATGAGTTGAATTTGAGAAAAGGCGACATTTTGCACTCGATAAAGTGTTCCCCAGGCGGATGGTGGGAAGGAACCCTTGCAGGAAGGACTGGCATGTTCCCAGATAATTTCGTCAGAGTCATTTCGATGGGAGACCCTTTGAACGACCAAACTGTTACTATGAGGTCAGTGGGAAAATAAATATTTATGTAAAGGACACACTTGGTAATTAAATATTGGGTTACGTTATTTTTATATGGCAACACTGTGGTGATAATGTTGCTCTTTAGAATAAATAAAAATAGAACTAAAATTATTATAAGTGTACTAGCTGTACCGGTTACGCGTTTAATGTCGTAGATGGCAGCTTTTCGGGCATAACAATACGCACTGTAAAATATGTGCTGTCCCACAGTTGCTCTTATAAATCAAAGAGGCGTGACGTTTGTATAATTTTAAGGTTGGGTTTGACAGTTGACAACATTGTTGTTTATGCAATTTTGAACAAATTTGCTGAACATTGCATTAGCATTAGTCAAACGGTTCAAAAGTTACAAGTAGAAAAGTAAATAAATGCACATATGAGTCATTTATTTCATTGTATCATGTTTCATTATTTTCCAAGTACACTGAGTTGCTGTAAGTCATTATTAAATTTTCTACAATCTGATTAAAAGTTATGAATTAATAATAAACAACAAACGCACCTTGCACTTTAAAAATAAACTCAAAACATTGACTCATGCAATTTTAGTACGTCTCACACGTTTTATTTTTTATACAAAATTACAACAACTGCTATTTATAATTTTAACAAGATTTTTTTACTATTATTTTTAACAAGTTTTGCACATATGGCAAAAGAAATCTAACTGAAATTGTTATAACTGTACTAGCTGTACCGGTTACGTGTTTAGTGTCGTAGGTGGCAGCTTTTCGGGCATAACATTACGCATTGTAAAATTTGAGCTGCTCCACAGTTGCTCTTATAAATCAAATAGGCGTGACATTTTGTATTATTTTAAGGTTGGATTTGACAGTTCACAATATTGTAGATTATACAATTTAAAATAAATTTGCTGAAGATTGCATTTACACTAGTCAAACAAGAGATACAGTAAATAAATGCACAAATCGAAAATAATTAATTTTGTAAAGGACACACTTATTTTGTTCAAAATGTTATCTTGTGGGTTACCTTGATGTTGTGGTAATAAGGTTGCTCTTATGAATAAAATGGGCTTAAAATAGTATTAAAATTGTTATAGCTGTACTAGCTGTACCGGTTACGTGTTTAGTGTCGTAGATGGTAGCTTTTCGGGCATACCATTACGCATTGTGAAATATGATCTGCTCCACAGTTGCACTTATAAATCAAATAGGCGTGACATTTGTATTATTTTAAGGTTGGGTTTGACAGTTGTATATATTATTCAATTTTAAATAAATTTGCTAAACATTGCATCAGCATCAGTCAAACGGTTCAAAAGTTACAAGACATATAGTAAATAAATGCACAACAGAGTCATTTATTCCATTTTATCATGTTTCATCAATTTCTAAGTATTTTGAGTTGCTGTAAGTCATTTTTAAATTTTCTACAAACTGATTAAAAGTTATATTTCAATAATAAACAACACACGCAACTTGCACTTTAAAAATATACTCAAAACATTGACTCATGCAATTTTAGTACGCCTCAAACGTTTTATTTTTCAAACAAAATTACATCAACGCATATTTTTGCTATTTATAATTTTAACGACATTTATTTCATATTTCTATTAACTATTTATATTTTTTTATATTTTGCACATATTGCAAAAAAACGCGAATAGACTTTAATATTTGTCGCCGGCTGTGTTTTCCTATCAGAAGGAATGTGGCAAAAAACTTGATAAGAATTAGCCGGTGTGTTCGTTTGCTTAAATAATAATAAACATCGAATGTTATTTTATTCGGAGCGATTAGAAATTTTTGCACGTACATATAACGTTATTAATCATGTGTTTTATCTAGAATTTTGACGTATGTTTTGGAAGAGAAATGTTAAGAGATAGTATTTAAAATAATTATTTTAAATATTAAACTTTGGGTTTGGCAGGGTAAAACTTGATAAAATTTAAGGAAACCTTTATTTTTATTTGTTTTATACTATTTTTTCTTAGGCATTTTATTTAATGAGCAATTAGCATGTAGTATTCAATTATATTTTGCAAGCTTTGAAATTAAAATAAGCAATCGATTTGTATGTACGTAGTGATTCACACAAAAACGAGTCGATATCATCATTTTTATTTATTGTCGGGTCGTATGTGACTCATTTCTACTCAAACATACTGAGAGAGGATAGAATTTATTTGTAGATTGGGAGCCAACGACCGAAAATACTCCGAAAATTGCATTATTGTTTTGTATTTAGCTATATTTCATGTTTTTTTATAAATCAAAAGTGTTGATCTCTTACAAGGACCTAATTTACACCTATTCTAAGAAAAAAATCTAATGATCCAGAATTTTTTTCTAGACATTCATCTTCTTGCTTGTGTCGGGTCTTCAAATCAAAATTGTTGACCTTCTACTCGACAAGGTCCTTATTTATAAATCTATTCTTAAATTTTTTTGGGCCTACGATAACCATCTGTTAGCCATTTCAATTTTGGAATTGTACTGGAATTCCAAAATCAAATCCTTAGGTAAATCTTTAATACTTTAATGTACAGAAAATAATTAGAAAGTCGAATTGTATTTCGAAATCAACAAATATGTTATGTGGCTCTTGCCTGTTTTATTCTTGATCCTCATTTGTTTTTTTATTTTAATCATTTTTTTAAAGAAGATTTCTTTTTACTCAAATGTACAGAGTAAAATTAGTGTTCATATTTTAAAATCCGAAGTGATATTTATTGTCATCCTTCATTTGTATTACCGGTGCTTATTTCCAGATTATTTTGGAGAAGATTTTGTGCTCAAATTTACCGGAAAATCAGATCTTATTAGATATATGTCTAAAACTCAGCTAGTTTTTTTTATATTTCTGAAACAAGGGAATTTACAACCTTGACTCTCATTATTTACATCTATTAACAGATTCTGGAGGAGATTTTGCCATAAAATGTACAGACTAACTAAACTACCTTTTTAGATAGCAATCCAACGACTGGACAATATTCCAAAAATCGAGTTGCATTTCTGGCCATAGAAGTTTTTCATGGAATTATTGAATTTTGCTCTTTAGTTAGCATTTTTTGAATTTATTGTCACATGAGGCTCATGGAGTAGATTTGGCTTTTATCCAGAATACTCCAATGATACTTCATCGAACTTGACTCGGTTCTTGACTATATTTAATTTTGTATTTTATCCTTGTCCATCTTTGTACTTAAATGGTCAGATTTAAAGAATATCTTAATAGATGGCTAGTCAACCATAATATAATAGTCTAGTCAGCTAAGTCCAGCTCAATTCTTTATTTTTAGCAAAGAAATTTTTGATATATTGCAAGAATTCACATTCATTTGCTTTAATTGTATATAGATTTTGTACTCAAAATGACGTTAGAACCACTGGTTAGTATTTTTTTTAAATAGACTGCCAACGACAGAAAATAGTCCAATGGCCAAGTTTCATTCCTAAAATATCTGAGCACAGGGATATTTGATGACACATAATATAATAGATAGAAATTGACTTTATTTAATGGTGTTTAAAATTTTCTAAAGCCTGACACCTACTTGGTATACACCATAGGTTCCCAAACTATTTTGTGTCGTGGACCCCTTGCTTAGACTTAGCCATGAACTCCTTATGTACTCCATATTGATTTTTTTTATAAATCCATAGAAATATACAAGATTTTTTCACTTCCTATGTACATTTACCAATATTGTATATGGCTTTACTATAAAAAGTGTAGTATAATTGAGTCATCCTAAACTTTCTAAACAGGAAAATTTTGCAATGATGCCCTTTATTTTTAGTTTATGGTTTATGCAATTTATGGCCGAGTTTCATTCCTAAAATATTAGGTTGTCAAATATCTCCCTTCCGCTTTTTTGCTCTTGGTTACATACAAAAAGGCGGAAGGGAGATATTTGACAACCTAATATTTGAACAGGGTTATTTGATGTTTTCTTTATTTTTGGCATATATAGTCAAGACCACATGTGAGTTCTGGATTAAAATTTGGGCTCAATTTTCCAAGAATTTGGATAATTCTTTGTCATTTTATTTTATCATCCAAATGTACTCTACATCTTAAGAACTAAAAACAAATTTCTCAATGATCTATCTTAAGATTGATGGAACATCCTAGAAGATTATTATAGTATAGTATAAATTAATATTTTTTTTTTGATCTGTTAAACTTCGTGGATAAACTTCTTCGTTAGTCTCTAAACTGGGAAATTTTGTAATGATGCAATTTATTTTTAGTAAAATAATCCAAAATACGTTTTTAATGTACTCTTGTCATTGGATGCAGTTATTCCTTTAGTGCAGTAAACGGAGAAGAAAAAAGGGTATAACCTCTGAATTTTAATATATAATCATAATAATAATTTTGTATTATTGTGATCAATATAATAATACAAAATTTTGTGGTTATTATTCCTAGAACATTTTATAAAACACCGATTTATTAAGATTTTTATTGACATGATTTTGTTCATTACATGATTTTCGTTAAAATGTATATCTTAGGAGATATTTGCAAAAAAAACGAAGAAAAATGTCAAAAATATATGAATTTTTAGTGCCCAGTAACTTGAAAAGTATTAGTTTTTTTGAAAAAAATTAAAAGACATTGATTTCTTATAATTAGTTCTTCTATCGATTTCCGACGTTATTTTGGAAAAATGAAATTACACAATTGAGAAGGGATGTCATCTCCTCGGGGGATGGTGGCAGAACCCGAATTGTTTTCACTTTTGAACTTGAAGGTAAGATAAACCTAATTCCAAAATTTCATGTAAATTGGAGCACAGTAAAAAAATTCAGATCCAAAACGCTCCATTGACTGAAGTACTAGATTTGGGAATTAATCCTACCTCATTGCGTCGCTGGCTCTCGATCTATTATTCATATACGTATTATGGAATATATATATATATATATATATATATATATATATATATATATCTTCTATCTACGTTGGGTTTATTTAATTTTCATAATATCTTCAGAAATCTAACGGTGCACCATGCCCACCATCATATTAAGTAGATATGGTTCAATGCGATGGATTTACGGATTTGTAAGCATTGAATTTATTATAAATACACATTTTTTTGTGGGCGGCAAGACGGAAAAAAATTCGACTATGATATAAAAAAATATTTTATAACATTAAATTACCTTTATCCAATTTCGTTTTGTTTATTTTATTTCCTTACATAGTGTTTCCTATGCAAAACGTCAGCGTAGAACAAAAGTCTATTGTTATTGCATTCACGATTGCCATTTAAGGTGTATAAATCGATTAAGAAAAAGCCGAGAGAATAATACAAGTTGTATAAATGCAATTGAATAAAATAATAAAATAATAAAACAAATTTAGAAGACATAGAAGTGTAAAGTTTTAATTTTGTGCAGGAGGGGAAGAAAATTTATTTCCTTAGTAGAATATATATATATATATATATATATATAATTTAAATCGAAATACTCATTTAAGATTTATATATATGTTTTTCTTTTCAATGTTTGATCAATATAAACATCCTTTTATTGAAAGTTGAAGTGTTTATATTAAGAAGCTGATGAGGAAAACGATATAAATAAATTAGCATCAGTCTAAACAATTTGAAATAATTTAAATATTTATAAAAAGGAAATTTCTGAGAAATAAATATATCACGAATAAAAATATAATGTTGAGCCTAAAAAAGAGCGAATTATTTGCACAGAAAATATGCTTTTCTTGTTATTATTTTTAAATCTAATTATATATATATATATATATATATATATATATATATATATATATATATATTATAATTTATATATATATATATATATTATAATATATATATATATATATATATATATATATGTATGTATGTATATATGTATGTATTATACAAATTTCGAGTTTTGACATGAATTGAATAATATAATAAGATTCTTGGTTAAATTTGTTCCAAAGCGTAGATAAGTGTATTGAAAGACTGTTGGTATAGAAGTCGTATATCCAGGCGTAAAAATTTGTTTTATTTCTTCTAATTTTATGTTTCAATTTCTGCTAAAACTGGGTGTACATGGTGCAGTTGTTTAGCATCTGGAAAAACCAGATGGCAAATCGGAAATATTTCGCCAAAATAAAAAATACACAAAAAATTGTGCTCAATATGAGGAAAACTAATTGGGTACTGGGTGAAAGGTCTAAATAATATGTAAAAATGAAACTGGTGCATTACAAAATGCAGTTAATTATTCTTGTAAATAATGTCCAAAGAGTTCCTAATTTACGAAACAATTCTGAATCTTATTACTAGTACCAAAAGTAACAAGTTAATTTAGACATAATATGCTTACAGTGGCATCCAGACCTGTTTTTTGCATAAAGATAGATGCTGATAACATTTGAAGTCAAATATTTTTATTTTCTATATATTGTAATGGGAAAGAATGCTGTCACCTGTATTAGTAGTTATTCTCCAGAAGGTTCTTGTTTACAAGATCATCTTAAAATCTATTTTACCACGTTGAGCCTGAATTGTCAAGAAAATTTTTAAGGCACTTTTATAAATTCATCACAATTACGTAACACTCTTAGACAATTACTGGATAAAATATAATTAATTTTGTCGCCATCTAACGGTGTGCGTTTACAAATAACCAAAATATGGTAGAGGGGCTTTTTGAGCTTTTAATTTTATTTATGTGTTTTAATTTTATTTTATAATGTAAAATATATAATAGTTGTTAATAATACATGGCTAAGACAACATCGACGTTTCATTTGAGTTTATTATACAATTACTGAACGCATTCAAAAATTCTTCATAAATTTTGGTCATCGGTAACATTAAATATTTAGACACCATAGACATTCTGGTAGCTGAGCAAGAAAAATGAGATTAATTTCATCAAATCACAAAATAATACATCAAACTTGCAAGAAAGCGTCTATTAATCACGTGATTGATTTTTTAAGGATTTTTGAAATCCCCCTCTCTCTTGGTCATACGTGGTGGAATTCAAAATTACCACTCTCCCCTAATAACGTATATTTTTAGTTACGAAACCACCACCACTCTCCCCTATAATTACGTATATTTTTAGTTACGAAAAAAAAGTATATGGGAAAATATTTAGATTTTTTTTAAATTAGGTAAAAAATACATCCTAATATACACCTTCTTTTTTTTTTGTCAAACTACCCTTTTACCTAAAAACCTCACGTGATTAATGGAGCCACGAGGTACATCAGGATGAAATTACAAATGTAAAATTAATTCGGGAGAGAAGTAGCAAAACCTATGTTTAGCCCTCTAATAACAATGATATAATGAAGATTCCTCTTTACTAATATTACTCTACTAAATAGTGCTCAGGAATTTTACTGTATCTATTCAGTAGCGATTCAAGTAACAACTCATAAGTCTTTCCCAGTCAAGGTATGTCGTCGTCTTCCAAATGGATAAAGTTGTTTTGAACGCGGTACAGTTATGTCATGATTAGACAACTATTTATCATTTATTATTACTACGTGCATACACAAGACATAGTCAATAGACCGACCGAGAGAAACAACTTTTGAGTACACATAACTCACTGGAGTAATGGACCGGGAACAAAATGCTCCGAGACGTGGCAGATGACGAAATAAAGTAGAAAAAAATTAATAACAGATTAATATTTGAAACTGAAAATTGCTACAATATATATTATTTAGAGAAACATTTTTTGCCAATTAAATGTGGCCTAGATTGACCAGAATTGATGACAATTTATACACCTTACATTCTAACAATCATCACAATTTTTCCTAAATTTTTGAAAATGTGATGAAATCTTCACTGAAATTTGTATTCAACTTGTGTACTATTATAAAAAAAAAATAACTTGCAACCTGTGTAAAATTACATGATAATTCTCACAAAGTTGAAAAGTATCATTTCTTTTGTTGATACTGTCTTTGTCTAATTGAATAAAATAAGATTCTGCAAGTCGTCCTTGTGATGTGTTAGACTTGTGATATGACGCTGTAGCTACGTCGAAAATGAAGTTATGAGTTTTATTGAATGGTTTGTCAATTTTTAGAAAAATATTTCTGTTTTCTAGGGACTAACTTAGCTTTCCAGTAAGTTAGGAGTATAGATTCTACATTTTTTGTGTATTTATCCTATAGTCATAGTAGAAAATATGATTTAGCTAAATGTATAAATAATTATTTATACATTTAGCTAAATCATTTTTTCTACAATGACTATAGGATAAATACTTATTAAAATGTAATATCAAAATGTATAAATAATTATTTATACATTTAGCTAAGTTATTTTTTCTACAATGACTATAGGATAAATACACAAAAAAATGTAGAATCTATACTTATCAGAATCTTGTTTTATTCAATTAGACAAAAACAGTATCAACAAAAAAAATGATATAAAGTAGAAAAAATTTGATAACAGAATAAAATTTTTGTTCTATTCTCTTAACTAAAATCATTTTTTGTGGATTAAATTTTGGGCTAAATCGACAGAACAATGTCACAATTTATAAGCATAATATTCTAATAATTATCACTGTTTTCACCAGACTAGTTGCTAATGAAATGTAAATAGTATTCGAAAAATTGACATAAATCCTAACTTACATCTGTATTCAACTTGTACATTTAGCTGAATCTTAGTTATATTTAGCCGAATGATTATTTCTACAATATACTTCAGGATAAGTACACAAAAAATGTAGAGTCTATACTTATAACTTACTGGAACGTTAAGTTAGTCTCTAGAAAACAGAAATATTTTCTAAAAATTGACAAACAATTTAATAAAACTCATAACTTCAATTTCGGCGTTACTACAGTGTTAGATCACGAGTCGAACACATCACAAGGACGATTTGCAGAATCTTATTTTATTCAATTAGACAAAAACAGTATCAACAAAAGAAATGATACTTTTCGACTTTGTGAAAATTACCATGTAATTTCAAACAATGATATAAAGTAGAAAAAATTTGATAACAGAATAAATTTTTGTTCTATTCTCTTAACGAAAATCATTTTTTGTGGATGAAATTTTAGGCTAGATTGACAGAACAATGTCAGAATTTATAAGCATAATATTCCAATAATTATCAAAGTTTTTACAAGATTAATTGCTAATGAAATGTAAATAGTATTTGAAAAATTGACAAAAAATTTCACTTATGTCTGTATTCAACATGTATATTTAGCTGAATCTTAGATATATTTAGCTGAATCATTATTTCTGCAATTTACTTTAGGATAAATACACAGATAAGTGGAAATCTGTACTCATAACTTACTGGAAAGTTAAGTTGGTTAGTCACTAGAAAATAGAAATGTTTTTCTAAAAATTGACACAATATTTAATAAAACTCATAACTTCAATTTCGGCGTCACTACAGTGTTATATCACGAGCCGAACACATCACAAGGACGATTTGCAGAATCTTATTTTATTCAATTGGACAAAAACAGTATCAACAAAAGAAATGATACTTTTCGACTTTGTGAGAATTATCATGTAATTTTACACAGGTTTCAAGTTATTTTTTTTTAAATAAGGGTGTTTTTTTTCTTGCTCACTTTCATCAACATAAATCACCAGCAAAAAAAATATTGTAACTTATTAAAACTCAATAGAAATATTGGAAATTTCAACTGTCTCTTCGGAACGGCTAGTGGAAATAAATTATTATTGTCGAATATGTTTGTACTAAACTTGTGCAATAAAATTTTAACATAGGCAACCCACTAACTATTTTCAATACAACTTTTGCATCTAGATCAACATCACTAATGGACCGTAAACATTCTGGCACAGTAGTTTGATATTCGTTTACAGTACTAGAACGCATATCAAACAACTTGTTAACTGATTGACTAATTACTAAACGAACTGACTGACTATTTACTAAATAGTGTATGAGATATTATTTTATCCAAGGCATAAATCACAATCTTCAAACAGTTACGCCTGACTGACCCGGTGGAATGGAAATACTGTTCCGATTTATGAACTTTGAAGAAGTGACGAAAAAAACACGTAACGAACTTGTTGTAACATTGTCGAAATTACTGACAAAAAATTGGATACGAATAGACCAAATGTTACAACATTGTTACGGAAATTAATTATTATTGGTGGATTTAATCTAATAATTTCCTTCCGACAAATTCTGGGAAATTATAACTGGGAAAATGTTATTCGACAAAATGACCCTTTGATCGATACCAAATTTATGTTCTGACTTTAAATAACACAAATAAAAAATAATATAACCTAGAAAATGTTATATAAATCCCAATGAGTATATAATTATACAAATGAGATCTTTCAGAGCACCGTGTTTGAGAAAAATGATTTGCAAAAAAAGAGTGCTACAACGCCAAAAAGTGCATTTTCATATTATCATTTCAAAAAAGTTGATATTGTTGAGTTTGTTACAACACTTGCGGCTCTATTACATGATTTTACTGAATTGCAAATTTATAGCTGTTTTTGTAAGAAACATGTGTGATTTTATATTTGTATAATTTAGTACACATATTAAAAAATAGCATACTAAAATTTTGTAACTCTAGTATAACGTTTTATATTTTTAAATATTTTTCAAAATACTCATCAAACCGTGGACTTGCAACTATTGCAAGAGTGCATTTGTTTACAAAATTGCACATTTATAGCTTTTTTTGTTAGAAACATATGTGATTTTATATTTTTATAATTGAGTACATATATTAGGTAATAACATACTAAAATTTTATAGCTCTAGTATAATATAGTATATTTTTAAAACATTTTTCAAAGGTACTTTTCATATCATATCCAACCGTCGATTTGCAACTAATGAAAATAGAGTATGCAAGTGTGCATTGCAATTTTTTAGTTTCTTTTGTTAGAAACATATTTGATTTTATATTTTTGTAATTCAGTACAGATATTAAGAAATAACATACTATAATTTCATAACTGTATAACAACGCTTTATATATTTAAAATATATTTTAAACCGTTAATTTGTTTACGTCAAAACGTTTTTGTATATAAATAAAACTACAAACAAAACTACTTACTACAATTTAATCATAATTAAATAATATTCACGTAAAACATCCTATTGAACGTAATTGAACTTCATCTGTCTAAAACGTTTGACATTTGACGTATTAGCCATCGTTCATTGTTTCATTCAAATTACGCTTCTACAAAAATGTTCAAATTAAAAATGTAAAGTTTCTACGCGATTTTGGAATAATATCTCACCTTTCCGACGACCTACTGATTAGCACGAATTTTTCAAGACTAAGACTGGCCAAATCGGTTTAGCCGTTTTTGGGGCTTACCGAATCATTTTATCGAGAGCTCAATTTTTATATATATATGATTTAGAGCACTTTACTTATTAGTTATTTCAATTAAATCATTACCTTACTCGGCAAACCCAAAAATACGATTCTATCCTCTTTTTACCATACGTCACAGAACAACTTTTATATTTTATTTATCAATTTCACAATAACTATCTATTTCTATCACCTTGACTTTAAGTAGTTTGTAGTCGTCGTAGTGTTCAGAAACACATTCGTGTTCCGCAACTTTACTTTTGACCGATGTATATATAAATATAAATATATATATATATATATATATATATATATATATATACATATATATATATATGTATATATATATATATATATACATATATCTATGTATGAGTTTTTTTTTAATGTTTCATAAATAACATTCAGTGACTTCACAGTCAGTCAAGTCAGTCAGTCACTGACTGGATGTCGATGAGAGAAAATATATAAAATACACGTGTTGGAAAAACAGAGTATTTTTTAACACTTTTTGAACCTGAGTGTGTTTGTTTAAATAAATAATTTGTGAACGAAGAGAATTTGAGAATAGAAGTTCTTAGTGTTGTTCTGTACAAGTGTTTTTAGGTGTGGATTTTTTTTTAAAAAGTTCTGCTAGATGTAACAGGTGAATACAGGAATTTAATACAAAATTTATATATATTAAGTAGTTTTTTGTTTTTTTTAAAGTTTTGAAAGAAATTTTCTTATAAATTACAATCTGTCTCAATAGAAAAACATTGAGTAATTAAATAATTGACAAATAACATAGAATTAGAATATTAAAAGGAAAACGCAGTGGTTCACCTTTTATTAATGTACACATTGATGAATCTGTAATTTATAATTTTTTTTTTTTGGAAGGAATTATTTATTCACTAATATTATACAAGTGGACATTTATGATTTTTTAACTATAACAATACATTTTTTTATTTTCTCATAAATTACTATCTGTCTAAATAGAAAGACATTGAGTAATTAATTTGACAAATAACATAGAATTTTAAAAGGAAAATCCAGTAGTTCACCTTTTATTAATGTACACATTGCGATGAATTTGTGATTTTTTTTTTTTTGAAAAACTTATTCACTAATATTATACGAGTGGACATTTATGATTTTGTAACAATAACAATACAATTCCTTAAGAAGTAATCATTTAAAACATTGTTTTTAATTTTGGAAAAAACTTCAGAAAAATCATTATAAAGTGAATTTTATTTAGTGTACGTTTTTATACTATTTTGTTCACTTTTTTAGACAATGTTACAATATTTATAATAACCTTTTTGAAAACATTTAATTTTTCTCGAATATTTCGTTACAAGTGTTTTGGGTGTGGATTTTTATAAAAATTCTAGATGTTACAGGCGAATACAAGGAATTTAATACAAAATTTATATATTAATTTTTTGCTTAAACTTATGAAAAAACATACATTGATGAATTTGTGTTTTTTTTGAAAAGATTTTTTTTATTCACTAATTTTATACATGGGGGCACTTATAATTTCGTATATCTATCTTGCAATAACAATTTCTTGAAAAGTATATATTTGAAACATTCTTGGTAATTAAATTAACTAAATTTCATTTAATTTTGGTAAAAACATCACAAAAATCATATTTACAGTGTAAATTTAATTTTGTGTACGTTTTCATACTATTTTTTCTTCGCTCTTTCCCAAAACGTTTTTTTTTTCTTTATTTGTTTTCATACTATTTTCTTTCAATATTTTCCAAATCGTTGTTATTTTAATTTTATTTATTTGTTTATACTTTGGTTGAGGTATGCTCTTGTTAAAATCAATGAATCCCTTTTCTATAATATATTTTATAAATTCTATTGTATATAAATGTTGTCATTCTTATTAACTTCCCGTAGTGTAAGTTATAGTAATCGCAAAAAATCGAAAATGAACATTTTTGCATATCTTCACGTTTTGAAGGTTTCTGAACATTTTGGCATACCTCAGAAAAAATGGATGTGTGTGTGTGTGCGGATACAAATTTTTGTCGACGATTTCGGGAACACCGATCAACCGTTTTGAATAATTCAAAAAAAACATTCGATTCGTATTGATAAGGAGACGTGCTGATTAGTTTTTGGCGAAGGCAGGTCTAGCCGTTTCGAAGATTGGCCAAAAAGTGCCAAAAACGGTAACTCAGTTCTTAAGAGAACGGAGTGTCTGATTTTAATAATTCAAAAAACATTTTACTTGTATTGACGAGATGAAGAACTAATTAAATTTTTGGAAAGGCAGGTCCAGCGGTTATGGACTCTCAATAAAAATGAGTTAAAAAAATGTCATTTGGCCGTCAAAAATGTTTATTGAATTTATGTACACCGAATTATCAGATATTTTATAGAGAATTTAATAATGTGTACACATTTTGTGTAATTTTTTTTGGGTTCCGTACCAAGATTTTTACTGTAAAATATATAAAATTTACAAAATTTTCTATAAAATCTATTTTATATAAATATTGTAATTTTTACTTCATATATTTGTTTGGGTTGTGCTCTAATAAAAAGCAATAAATCTTCGTCCTCTGAAATTTACTTTATATAAATATTCGAAAAATTTCTGCATTGTTTTCCAGTATGGATTTTGTAAAAATAAATCCAAATTTATGAAAACTGCAAATGATATGGTTGGTTTACCCACTGCAAAGCATGATACATACAAATGTTTATGGGTAATGTCCAATAATAGATAAATCTACTAAATTAAAAAAAAAATCTAGATAAAATTCATTTTATTCATTTAAACTTTCAAAATTTCAGTTTATTATCTTATTTATAATGTATAAAATTGTTTATAATTTATAAAATAGTTGTACATTTTTCATACTGCAATTAATTTATTATTATTTTATTTATTATATCTGATACATTAGTTGTTTTTGTTTTTATTTTGTCCAGAGGCTGTTGTTAAATAAATAATCAGTGAATATAAAAATATTTATATTCCCTCTGATGTAAAAATTTATATTTTGCTTAATTTTCTCTTAAATCCATAAATATTTTCGAGAAAAAAGATAGTGTAATTCTATTCAACTTCTATCTTCATTCCATTTTTTTTTCTTCATTCTTCTTTTTAAACTCAGCAAATTCTGATATTTGTTCTTCTAACACCTTATCCAATTCAGCTTTTCGAATTCTGTAATTCCTATATTTCTTAATTTTATTTAATTTCTACTTAACAAATACAAATTTCATTTAATTTCAAAGTAACTACACATATTTTTTTTCATAGATTCTAAGTCAATGACAGGATTCGATCCAAAGATCCCTGCCGTGTGAATCGAACACGGTACCAAGTGAGCTATGCTCGCCACTGCTCTGTTTATTGTTTATTATTATTGTTGATATGTTAAATTTTTTATATTTTTATATATATTGTTTTGAAAAATTAGAGAATTTAATTAACACCAAAAAATTAATTTTTTCAACATTTCCTCAATATAACATCAGTTACAATCGTTACAATTTATTTTGCCTACACCAGGTGTTTTAGTTTGGCCACATAATTTTATTCTATTTCTGCAAAAATTATTTGATTATTTTTCTAATTATATGTTTTAATTTTATTTTATTTCATACCTTGACTCATGTCTTGAGATTAATTGCTATAATTTCTGTTTTATAAACAAATGAGCAAATCAAATCAAGTTTTCTCATTTACTAAACGATTGTTTTGCTAATTTCTGCTTTCTGAAATGTTATCGGTATATATAATTATAAATATTAAACAGAACGAAATGAAGTCATACCTCTTAAGGGTATAGATTTGCGTCTTAAGCGTGATTAGAAATAATTGTTAAGAAAATTATGGCATTCAGTATTCAGATTTGGTCGAGTAAGGTTGTTATTTGCTCTCTGATAAAAGTGAATTGAAAATCAGTGAAAATTTATTTAACGTATAAATAAAGTAAATAGTGCATTTGCATGAAATAATGTAAAATTTAATAATTTTAAAGATTTATAAGATAGTGACGATATAATAAATATTATCAATAAATACATATAATTGAAAAAATAGAATTAATACATAGATTTTTAAATAAATACAAAATATTAAATACATATATAATATATAAATTAAATAAATAAATATACTTATAATAAATTATTGTGAAATCTTTGAAGGTATTGTACTGACCATTGGAAAGAGAAAGATAGACTTAGAGAGAGAGAAAGATATATATATATATATATATATATATATGTATATATATATATATATATATATATATAGATAGATAGAGAGAGAGGGAGAGAGAGATATAGTGAGAGAGATTATTAATAATAATTCTAATTAATTCATTAAATATTACAAATTATTTAAATAAAATAAAAATTTCTTAGTAAAAAAAATAAAGGTATAGATATATATATATAGATTTTTAAATTATATAAAATACTGTTTTTTCTAAAGTAATATAAAGAGATTTTTCTTTGCCATATTTAGTCAAGTTTTCACATTTTTTGAAAAACTAGAAGTATATATATATATGTATATATATATATATATATATATATATATATATATTTATTTATTGAGGAAGATAATGAGAGACAAAAAGATAGTAAGAGAGAGAGAAATATAGAGTGAGGGAGATTATTAATAATAATTCCAATTAATTCATTAAATACTAAAAATTATTTAAATAATATTACACATAAAATTTCTAAGTGAAAAAATAAAGGTATAGATATATATATATAGATTTTTAAATTATATAAAATACTGTTTTTTCTAAAGTAATATAAAGAGATTTTTCTTTGCCATATTTAGTCAAGTTTTCACATTTTTTGAAAAACTAGAAGTATATATATATATATATATATATATATATATATATATTGAGGAAGATAGTGAGAGACAAAAAGATAGTAAGAGAGAGAGAAATATAGAGTGAGAGAGATTATTAATAATAATTCTGATTAATTCATTAAATTTCACAAATTATTTAAATAAAAAATTCCTTAGTAAAAAATAAAGGTACATGTAGATGATTTTTAACTTATAAAAATATTTTTTATTTTAAGTAATATAAATTTAAAAGTAATATAAATTAAAATTGCCTAAATAAGGCAAAGAGGTTTTTCTAAAAAAAATTTATAAGTATTTAATTTTGACAATATTTTTTATTACCTTTCCCTTTCTTTTTAATCTAAAACTGCTAAAGTTCTTTACAAAATCAATTGTAACGATCGCAACAGATGTTATATTGGCGAAAAATCCTAATCAATACAAGACTATGTTTTCGGAACATGTCATTAATTTATATTATTAGTTTGAATACTAAGAATCCTATTATATTGCATATATAAAAAATCCTCCTTGTGTAATATAGACGCAATTCTATACTTTTAGTACTTGATAATTAATATAAATGAGGTTTTTCTTTGTCTCATTTAGGCAATTTTTCACATTTTTTTAAAAACTTGTTTATAAATGAAGGTTTTTTCTATTAGTTTTTAATTTCGACATTACTTGTAACTTCCTTTTCACATTTTTTTAATATAAAACTCTTAAAGTTGTTTACAAAATAAATTGTAACGATTGCAACTGATGTTATATTGGCAAAAGTACACAATGTATTTACAAATCTGTAATTCAAAAAATCCTAATTAATACTAGACTATGTTTTCGAAATAATAAAGATTTATGTATATATATTTTTAAATTATAAAAAATATTAATCTTTTTAAAGGAATAAAAAACTGTTTTCTGTGCCATATTTAGGCAGTTTTTTTTTTAATTTTTTGAAATGCTTGTTTATAAATGAAGGTTTGTTTGATTTGTTTTTAATTTCGACAATACTTGTAACTTCCTTTTCACTTTTTTTTAATCTAAAACTGCTAAAGTTTTTTACAAAATCAATTGTAACGATTGCAACTAATGTTATATTGGCAAAAATCACAATATATTTACAAATCTGTAATTTAAAAAATCCTGATCAATACAAGACTATGTTTTCGGAACATATCATTAATTTGAATAGTGACAATTTTATTATTTTCCATATAGAAAATAATTGTAACTTGAAAAACATGTCTGAATCTGTTTTTATCATTTCAAATCCTCCTTGTGTAATATAAACGCAATTCTATACTTTTAGTACTTGATAATTAATATAAATGAGGTTTTTCTTTGCCTTATTTAGGCAATGTTTCACTTTTTTTAAAAAACTTGTTTATAAATGAAAGTTTTTTATTAGTATTTATATTCGACAATATTTTTGACTTCTTTTTCACATATTTTTAATCTAAAATCCCAAAAAGTTGTTCACAAAATAAATTGTAACGATTGCAACTGATGTTATATTGGCGAAAGTTTACAATATATTTACAAATCTGTAATTCAAAAAATCCTAATCAATATAAGACTATGTTTTCGGAACACATCTTTAGTTTATATTATTAGTTTGACTGCTAAGAATCCTATTATTTTGCATATAGAAAATAATTGTGACCATAGAAAATTTGCTGAATTTGTTAATAATAATTCTAATTAATTCATTAAAATTAAAAAATAATTGAATAATATAAATTTCTAAATGAAAAAATAAAGTAATATATAGATTTTTGAATTAAAAAAATATTGTTTTTTTTTTAATAAATATAAAGCAATTCCTGGTCTTCGACACATTTAGGCAGTTTTTCACATCTTATAAAAAAACTTAAATTAAGGTTCTTATAATTAGTTTTTAATTTCGACAATATTTTTAATTTAACTTTCTTTTAATTGTTCACAAATTAACTTGTAATGATTGTAACAGATGTTACATTAGCCACAAAGTTCACAATATACTTACAAATCAGTAATTCAAAAAATCCTGATCAATACAAGACAATGTTTTCGGGACATATCATTAATTTGAATACTAAGAATTCTATTATTTTGCGTATAGAAAGTAATTGTGACCTTAGAAATCTTGCTGAATCTGTTTTTATCATTTTAATTTTTTGTGTATATAAAAGTAATTTTGTACCTTTAGTACATGATAATTATCATAACATTATCATCTTTTTTATAAAAAAAACTTCCAATTTCTGGTTGTGTACATTTGTTGTCTTTGTTTTCAATATTTCATGTTTTAGTTAATTTCTTTAACATTGTTTTTATTCTTTCAATGTTTATTCTTATTTATTTGAATTTTTTAATTTCTCATTAATTAGCGACAAAATCTGCGTTTCTTCAAATCATCAATAAATCGATCCATTATTTTTTATTTATTATTTATTATTTATATCTATTTTATTTAATTCAATTGCGTATTTCTGTTTGTAATATGAAAATAATAATTATAAAACAACACTCAAGGCTTTAGATTGATAAAATCGTTTTGTAGAAACAAAAATTAGTCATAAAACGTGTATTAAGTTCTAGTTCGTTATCATATATCATATCATATCAAAATGAGATAAGTGATATGAATATATATATATGTATATATATATATATATATATATACATACATACATACATTATTTTATGGTATGATAAGTCAATACAAATTATTTTCTGTATGCCCAAAAAAGCATATCTGTTGGTTTGGTCTGATAAGAATAATTTTGATAGCGGATTATAATTTACAATGTTTGTTTTAATAAAAAGTGCCGATTTTGTGATATAATAACCAAACCTAAACAGTAAGTTTTTTTGTAATATTTAATGAATTTTAATAACTTCGTAAAGAAATTAAAATCAAAAAGTTTTGATGTGCTTGATCGGACATCAAATTGTCATTTTTTATGGATTTTTGACAGTTTTTACTACCAATTCATACGAAGATTGACGGTAACTTTGTCATATGTATAACTTTTCTATTTTACCTCTTTGTCATAACATTTCTATTTTATCCGAGAATTGGCCCCATACGTAGTATTTTCTGTTTTAGTAATTTAGAGAGAAAAACTTACGGGAAAAAACTTATCTTACAGAAAAATACTTACATAAAAAATCTAACAGGAACTTGACTTTAAGCAAAATAGTTAATTTACTGAGAAAAATTTAGACTTAAACTTACATAGAAATACTAATAGAAACTTAAGTTATATAGAAAAACTTGAAAGAAAAATTTACAAGAAAAACTTACATAGAAAATCTAACAGAAACTTAATTATAAGCAAAAAAGTTAACTTAGAATAAAATTTACAGGAAAAAACTTAGAGAGACAAACTTATAGAGTATAGTGAAAAATCTTGTATAGAAAAACTTAGTAACATAATATTTTATATTATATTTTTGTATTAAGTTTGCAAGACTTGTTAAAAATTTTGGTTATATTGTGAAAAACTGTTCCGACGTGCAAAATTTATAGACACAATTTTTTTTCGTTAGATCAATTAAAATTTTTGACCAATTATTTTTATTTTTTAAAATTATATGCGAGAGGTCAGAACGTTGAAATTTTTATATGCTATTCTCTAATATATATATTTTGATGATAAATAATAAAATTGATGAAAACTTTATCACAACTTGAGATATAAATAATTTTTTGGATAAAGTACATATAGGCATTCATTCAGAGCATTCTTCGCTCATTCTTGTAAACTTTAATTATTTTTTATAACTACAATAATTTTTATAGGCCTACGATATTTTAGAATATTTTAGAATATATTCTATTATTAATAATTAATTGAGAAGAAACGACCCCACTGATCTTTATTAAAAACAAATAACTAACAACTCATAATTTTATTACGATTTATTACGTAAATTTTATCGGCTGCAGTTTTTTACATCCATGATTACTTTGTTACAATTATTTAAAAATTAATAATAATATTATATACTGTTAAAAACCTAACAAAATTATCTACAAATCTGTATATAACATTTAATAACTTTTGGAACAAAATTAAATAGGAAAAAGTTGCAAAATTTAAATTTTTGTTTCTAGTTTTTAACTATTGGGTTTTATTTTTTTTTTGTTACAATTTATTTTTGTTAATCAAGACTTTAACTATTGGTGAATTTGAGTTGGTACATTTTTTACATTTAGGATAATTTTGTGAAAATTTCGTTAAATTCTTGTTTATTATGATATATTATTGAAAAGCTAATAAGATTATCTACAAATCTGTATATAGCGTATAATAACTTTTCGAACAAAATTAAATAGGAAAAAAATGTAAAATTTGAATTTTTGTATCTAATTTCAACTATTGGAGGATGTGATTGAGTAGGTACATTTTTTGTATTTAGAATTATTCTGTTAAAATTTCGTTAAATTCTTGTATATTATATATTATAGAAAAGGTAATAAGATTAGCTTCAAATCTGTATATAGCGTATAATAAATTTTCGAACAAAATTAAATAGGAAAAAAATGTAAAATTTGAATTTTCGTATGCAGTTTCAACTATTGGTGGATGTGATTGAGTACATTTTTTGTATTTTGGATTATTCTGTTAAAATTTCGTTAAATTTTTGTATATTATGATATATCAATGAAAAGCCAATAAAATGATCTACAATTCTGTAAATGTAAAATTTGAATTTTCGTATGAAGTTTCAACTATTGGTCGATATGATTTGGTACATTTTTTATATTTAGGATAACTTTGTTAAAATAAAGGTTAAATCTTATATATTATCATATATCATTGAAAAGCCAATAAAATGATCTACAATTCTGTATATAACGTTTGATAATTTTTGGAACAAAATTAAATAAAAAAAATTGTAAACAACCAATTATTAGCTATTGAGGAATATGGTCTGCTGCACTTGTTTAATATTTCGATTATTTTGTTAAAACAAAGTTACTGTCTTATATATTAAGATATATATGATATTATATATATATATATATATATGTATATATATATATATATATATATATATATTCTTTCTATTTCGTATATTTTGATTAGTAATCTCTGTAACAATAATTAAACTCCAATTTAGCCGATTCGACATTTTGAATTTCCACATAATTTAACGCTTACTCATAAAATTTGTACGGACTTTATTTTGTAAATAATGAGTTCATCGTTTTCGTTCAATATGAATTTATAGGTCGTCGATATAGTAATAGTCTTGAAGGCCGTGAAATCAGAAACTTGAGATTTATAAATATTCGACAGGATAAAATAATTTGATAAAATAGAAATGTTCTGGTAACGCTATGTTATGGGTATATCTCCAAAAACTTATAAGTAAAACTTATTTGCTACTGTACAAGATGGCATCATCACAAAACACACACACATCCATTTTTTCTGAGGTATGCTAAAATGTTCAGAAACCTTCAAAACGTCGAGAAATGCAAAAATTTGCATTTTCAATTTTCGGACCATTACTATAACTACCATACGGGAAGTTAAAAACAAATTTGACGATTCAAAATACATAATATTTTTCACGAGTTCCAAACGGAACCAAAATTATTAAACATACGAAGTTGTTTTTTTGCCAATGCACAATCTGACTATTCAATCCAAAAATATTATGCCACTATACATGAATAATATTTGCATCGAAAATTAATCTAATCTCTAATATTTTTTATCTAGGAAAATATTATTCAATGACAAATTTAAATTTTGGCACAAAAGCTCTTCGAGATTTATTCGCGAGTGAAACGTCGACCTGTAAAGATCGTATTTAATTTATTAACTGAGAATGTGAATTGAATTTTTTTTATTGATTTTTTTGTGTAGTTGCATTATTAAATAGATTTTTTTTATAAGTTATGTGGAAAACGAAGTATATGATGGATCGTGTGATGGTATTTGGAAAACCTTTGTCGATATTTGAACAACGGAAATATTTATCAGAACCAGAAATGTTAGTACAAAAAAATAGATATAATATTAAAATACCCTTTTATACAAATCTTTTTCATCAAACTTAATTTTTTATAAGACAAGTTTTATGCTATCGATCAGGATGGAATAAAGATTTTATTAATAAAATTGGGATAAGTATCAGGAATGTGAAAATTGAGGGTTTCTTATGTTATTCAATATATTATTAATAAATTTGGGGTATGTGGCAGGAATGTGAAAATTGAGAGTTTCTTATATTATTCAATTCTACTTCATTTTTTACAATTGCATTTTTTGTTCATTTGATGCATCCGATGTACTTTGATAAAAACACTACATTTAGTTGTTTTAATGAATTTAATTCATATTTTTATCAGTAATGAAACGTTGACGTCCTCATTTTGTGAATCTACTACTGATAAAATATGAATGAATATTATATATATGGTGCACATGCACGTGCTGAAAATTATTCCAGTAATATGTTCATAATAAATTTTTCTCAAATTGCGAAAAAAACAATTTTTTCATACGCCATCAAGAACGGATACTTATTTATGTAAAGGATACAAAATTTTTTGTCTAAAGGGTGAATGTATTCTTTTTAAATATACTAATGTTACAAAAAAAAATTAAGGAGAAAGAAATTTATGCACACATATAAATATAAATCTTATCTAAACTAAATATAAATAATAGTATCTTAACTAAATATAATATAATTTTGGGCTGGGCTTAAATGTTTAGTTTTACTTTGAGCAATTTTGTCATGAAAACAAAACCAATTATATCACCCCAAATAACACATATCAAACAAACATCTTTCTATGTTCAGTGAAACTTTATCATTGTAAAAATGAGTATTTTTTACTGTTTTTTTTTTAAATTTATCACCTGGTTTTTTTTTACCCATAAAATGCGAAAGCCAGGGGCCAAAGAGGTTCAATGTATTATTTTTAATTATAAAAGGATTTTACAAAATAATAGCTTTATTATTCACAAATGCAAAATATACATTTTTACAGAGATAACACTGTATATAACCTCGATCTGGTATTTTGTCAGAAATATTTATCAGCATAGTTGGAATAACTAAGATGTTTGTTTCAATTATCTCTTTTAAAATCGTTTTTTTAACTTAAATTATTATTTCATTTTCTATTTTTTAGTGTTCACGCCAAAGTTTTGGTTAATTTTTATAGAGGTTATATAAAAAAACTGTTAAATTTATCTTAAAAATAGCAATACACCTTACAAAACAATTAAATAACGTGTACTTCAAAATTATATTAGGGTCGCGTAAACTAAATAACAGTGCTCACGACAAAAAAAACTTAACAACGAAAGAAAATACTCTTGTTATGTAAAACATATATATATATGTACATTTTTTGTACAGATTTTCCTCCAGACAATAAATGGAAAATTTGATTCATTAAAAAAAAATCTATACGTTTAGAATCTCAATTTGACTCTTTTTTTTAATAGATGAAACTACAAAACATAATATAAGAATATCTAAAATTTATAAACAAAATATAGTCAAAAAACTGTCCAAATACTAACACACACATATTTTTTAAATTTTGGTCTCGTTCGATTCAGAATAGCTTGAAACGTCAAACATTAGCAAATCGTTTTTTTTTTTTTAAAACAAATTTCTCCTTCGGAAAGTTAATGAATAATATGAAACTAATGTTAAACAATCACCAAAACACTTTGTTAAATAATTTGTAAAAACTATTGGGGTGCATGGCATCGTGCCTTAAGGCAAATTGCTGAAACTTCCCGTACCGTAGTTAAAAATCTTGGTACGGAACCCAAAAAATTTACACAAAATGTGTACACATTAGTAAAATCTCTATAAAATATCCGATAATTTGATGTACATGTGTCCAATTAACATTTGTGACCTTTTTCAAACTTATTTTTATTAAGAGTCCATAACCGCTAGACCTGCCTTCCTAAAAATTTAATCAGTTTTTCATCTTGTCAATACAAGTAAAATGCTTTTTGAATTATTAAAATCGGACGCTCCGTTCTCTTAAAAACTGAGTTACCGTTTTTGGCACTTTTTGCCCCATATCTCCGGAACGGCTAGACCTGCCTTCGTCAAAAACTAATCAACACGTCTCCTTAACAATACGAATAGAATGTTTTTTGAATTAGTCAAATCGGTAGATCCGTGTTCCCGAAATCGTCGACGAAAATTTGTATTTGTATTTTTTTCTAAGGTATGCCAAAATGTTCAGAAACCCTTGGAAAGTAATGATATATAAAAGTTTTCATTTTAGATTTTTTTGCGATTACTATAACTTACCCTATGAGAAGTTAATAATAAGTCACTAATATCTAAAATTCATTTACTAAAACTAAGTCCATCTAAAGATTTTAAAGTATTGAAATAACTCAAATTTTAGTATTGAACTTTGATCCTATATTTATTATCTATCGAAATATTAACCGGTTCGGCTGATTGCACTCTAACCTGGAACGACGCCTAGTTCCAGGTTAAGCGCACATTTGGCCTACCAGTGGGAAATGGGACGCTCGTTGAAAACCAAATTTATATTAATTTTTTTTCATAGAAATTCATTTGCTCAAAAACTATTTATTGTATAACTAACAACTATTTATTATGTACTATATTGCTTATTTACTTGTAATTGAAAATGGTTATATATTATATTTATTTATAGTCAATTTTATAGTAAAGATTTGGTCTTTTTTTTGGTATATTGAAAATAATTCAGATTTCAATTTTAATTCTGGCTAAAGTTTTAAAGCTCACTTAAGGTACGGAAAGTTCCAGCAATTTGCCTCAAGGCACGATGCCATACACCACTAGTATTTATCTATTTAATTGAAATGATTGTCTTTAATAAAAAGCTTAGGTTATTAGTATCGTAGCAACCAGGATTTGAATTTGAATTAAACAGGTTGTAATTATTTTTTATGAAACATTGAACAATTAACAAATTAAATCTTGTTAAAATGTTGGATATAATACATTTCTGATTGCTTGTTTCTGTGAAGGTGTAAAAACCCAGAATTAAATGCCATAAATTACGTGGGATTACTTTCCTCAAATATGAGTAATTGTAAAAATGCTTTCTTTGCTTACTGTTGTTTATAAATTACAGTTAATGAATTAGGTTTTTGACAATTTTAACAATGTGAAAATCCCATTTCAAACTTACATTTATTACAAGAAATTTAGTAATACTTTCAATAAATGCTTCCTGGGTCAAGAACCGTCTTTGTAATAATACGAAAAGTAAATAGGCGCATTCCAATCGACTAATTGTATGTTCAAAGTATATATACATATATATATATATATATATATATATATATATATATATAAATATATATAAATATATATATATGAATGTATGTATGTATCTTGCTAAACATTTGTTTAAATGTTCTAATTGTTATTAGTACAACTAATAACAGTTCAATACTCCGAAGTTCCTTGTTGTAATTAGTTTTTGCCTTAAATAAATAAGTATTAATGGGAAAATATAAAATAATTACTTTTAGACATTTAGGAAAGTTTAGTTATGAAAATATAACTCTATTTAACTAAATATAATAAAACTCAACATTTACGCTACCAAATAAATTTGATACAAATAATACAATTCGAAACAAGTAAAGTTTTTAAGATGTTCATTTAGTGTTTTATTGTTAATTTAAAAAAATATATATTAATTAGTTATATATTCTTAATTTATCACTCTTTTTTTTCACATTTATTATTTATCATCGTAATTTGTTAGTGGACATCTTTAAATATATTCTCCTGGAATAAATATTTTTTCAAGCGAAAATAGTCATTCAAGGCATTGCTGCATAAATTTAAAAAAATGTTAGAAAAAAAAATTAGTAAAAAATTTATTAAATATGAATAGATAAACCATTGGATTGTCTTCAAAAAAAAATTAAATCGCGTTTTTAAGGAGAAATATGATCACAACAGCTTTTATACGAATCTTAAGTTCTGATTGCTGTTCAAAAACTAATGTTTTACATGAAATTATTTTTTAAAAATACTAGGTTTGTATTAGAATGCTAGAATTTGAGTATGTTTTACCTAAATGTGTCTACTAAAATCACAAATACTAAAATTAATGAATTTTGTATCACAATTTAAAATATTAATTCAATTCTGAACAAAGTACACGGAGTAAAAACTGCAAACTGCAACTATTAATACTTCAGAGAAAAATATTTTTTTTAAAATACTACATTTGTAATACAATGCTAGAATTTGAGTATGTTTTACCTCAATGTGTCTACTAAAATCACAAACACTCAAATTAATGTATTTTGTATCACAATTTAAAATGTTAATTAATTTGTGAACAAAGTACACAGTGTAAAAACTGCAAACTGCTATTATTGATACATCAGAGAAAAATATTTTTTTTAAAAAGGCTACGTTTGTAATACTATGCTGGAATTTGAGTATGTTTTACCTCAGTGTGTCTACTTAAACTACAAATACTAAAATTAATGAATTTTGTACCACAATTTAAAATAATAACCGATTTTTGAGCCGAATACTCTTAAACACTAAAATTATTGATAATATTTTATATATTTTAATATAGACCACCAATTTATTTTTTCTTAAATATTTGATTAAATTATGGACATTGTTTATATATAAAATTTTTGTTATATATTTTTATTATATATTATTTATTCAAATTACTTAATTAATTTATTTATTTTTATTACTTGTATTTTCAAAAAGGATACAACAAATTTGTTTATATAAAACAAATCAGTCCCAGTTCGATTTCCTAGTTGAATTTATTTTTATCACAAGACTATTATTGAATAAATGCATTAAAATTCCTACTAATCAATTCAATGGCAATTATTAATTAAATAAAAATCGCTAAATACATTCATTACATTCTTCTTTATTAAATAATAAATGAATCATTGAACAAATGAATCTATGAATGTTTTTGTATGAACGCCATTGTTTTGCGCTCGAGATAAAATTCATATGGATGTGAGAAAAACTATTATTTATATTATATATATATATATATATATATATATACATATATATATATATTTATATATATATATAAATTAGATTATATATTTATCTGTCATCCTGTAATGTTTTTATCGTGTGTTTTTAGTCATTTGTTCTTTGTTCGCAAATTGGCGAACGTTGTTCGATTAAATTCTGCAAAATGTGATTGGTACAAATTTTTTAAATATTTGTAATTAAATAGTGATTCATATGTGATTTTTTTAAATTTAGAATGGTTATAAAAGTATCAAATTTTGTAAATAATATCAAATATCTAGGTGCGAAATATAATTTGAGTAAAATAAATAGTATAAATATGAAATCCTAAAAATAATTAAATATATGAAAGAAACTTTGTAGAAACGCCAATGAATAATATATAATTAAAATAATACTGATAATAAAAAAAGTAAAATAATATAAGCGATATTTATGGTTTGAATAAAATAAATAAAATGCATGGTAAATGTTTAATGAGTATTAATATGAAATCATAAAAATAATTTAATAATAAAAGAAATTTTATAGAAACGCCAATAAATAATAAGTAATTAAAATAATATAAAAAAATAATTCTTATAATAATTATCATAAAATGATATCAGCAATATTTGTGTTTTTCTTCAGCCAACTCTAAAATTCAAACTTAAAAATAAAAATTTCAGGTTTATAAAAAGAATTTTATAAAACATTTTAATTACTAAAATTAAACAAATATTCACAATTTAATCAATCGTTTAATAATTTGTTCAGTAAAAAATAACCATGTCTAAGAGATTCGTGAAAAAGACTTTGCGTTTCTTGAATAATGAATAATTAAAATTATATAAAAATAATAATTCTTATAATAATTATCATGAAATGATATTAGCAATATTTATGTTTTTCTTCAGCTAATTCTAAAATTAAAATTTGAAAATTAAAAATTTCAGGTCTATAAAAAGAATTTTATAAAACATCTTAATTACTATAATTAAACAAATATTCACATTTTAATTAATCGTTTAATAATTTAAGTAAAAAATAATAATGTCTAGAAGATTTGTGAAAAAGACTTTGCGTTTCTTGAATAATGAATAATTAAAATTATATAAAAATAATAATACTTATAATAATTATCATAAAATGATATTAGCAATATTTGTGTTTTTTTCAGCCAACTCTAAAATTCAAACTAGAAAATTAAAAATTTCAGGTCTATAAAAAGAATTTTATAAAACATTCTAACTGCAATAATTAAACAAATAATTACAATTAATTTCCTAATAATTCGTTCAGTAAAAAATAATCATGTCCAGGAGATTTGTGAAAAAGACTTTGCGATTTTTGAATAATGAATAATTAAAATTATATAAAAATAATAATACTTATAATAATTATCATAAAATGATATTAGCAATATTTGTGTTTTTCTTCAGCTAATTCTAAAATTGAAATTTGAAAATTAAAAATTTCAGGTCTATAAAAAGAATTTAATAAAAATTTCAACTCCAATATTTAAACAAATAATTACAATTAATTACCTAATAATTTGTTCAGTAAAAAATAATCATGTCTAGAAGATTCGTGAAAAAGACTTTGCGTTTCTTGAAATCAGGAAATCGCAAAAAAATGAAGATACTGAAAGAGTAAATATCATAATCTGGGGCAAAATTCACAATTATCTAATTTATATTTTTTTAATTTCAGAGATAAACCTGGCAGGACCAAATGCAGGGCTGTATTCAGTTACACACCCAACAATGAGGACGAATTAGCTCTAGGTGTAGGTGATATCATAGAAGTCCTTGGAGAAGTTGAAGAGGGCTGGTGGCGAGGAAAAAAGGATAATTGGTAAGTAGAAATTTTAAACCAATAGTTGATATATAATGCAATCTTCTTGCATTATTTTTTTATACTTCCTGGTCTTGGTTAAACATCAATCAGTTTTCTAATAATCCTGCTCATCCATACTATAAAAAATCTGTTTTCTCATTTTTTTTTTTTTTGATTTTTGTCAAATAACTCAAAAATTTCATATGGAACCACCTCTTTTTAGTTAGATAGGGTGAAACTAGATAAAATTTACTAAATTTCCTAGGTAACACTTTTATGCACTCCGATATAAAAGTTTTGAATAAAACGACTTTGAACTTGAAATATTTATTTAAATAATAAGTAAATATAAAAAAATATTTCTTCTTACATTTCGATACTAAGTGTGTGTCATCGTGTAACAGTTCAAACAAAACAATATAAACTACCTAAATATGAGAAATAAAAATTTAATTCAAAATTAAAAAATATTTGCAATTATAAAGCAGACAATTTGGTAAATAAATGTTAATACTAAAGTACGTTTTGGCACTTAATATGTGTCATATACTGTAAAGTAATAAAACAATATATAACAAAAAAAAATTTATTTCTAAATATTTCTAGACTTTTTCAATTTTCTTAATTTTTTGTAATTTTTGTGTAATTATTTTAAAACTGTTGATAGATGACATAAATCTAGTGTCGAAACGTACAAAATAAATATATTTCAATAATTTATAATTCATTGTGAGTTTTCATTTTTTAGCAACAAATAGAAAATTCGGGACATTTTTTTATATAATTTATGATTTATAATTTTATAAAATATATATACTTTTGATTGCAATTTTAAAGTATACCGAACTGGTGTAGGGTACTGTAATGTTAGAAATATTCTTAGATCATTTAATTTTGAACGGATTTGTAAAATATTATAATAATTTTGCATGAAGGGTTTAAAAGTTACAAGAGATTTAATAAATAAATACACAAATTAAGTGTACATACTACTGTACTGAAAAAAGTACCGGTAAGAATTATCTCGTGATTAGTTAGTGATAAAGTAACAAATTTACATTTTTTAAAAAAAAATTCTAGACAATTTTGTTCTGAGAGTTTCAACTTTTTATGTACGAAATTATAGATAATTTTATCAGCTTTCTAATGATATATAATATTGTTAATATATTTAATTAAATTATAACAAAATAAAAATAATTTTAAGCCAAAGCGTTGAAGCTGAAACAATGTGGATGCCTTACGAAGATTTTAATTTCAAAGTTTTTGACAAATAACTCACAGATAGGGTGAAACTAGATAAAATTTACAACATTTCCTAGGGAACACTTTTATACACTCCGATATAAAAGTTTTGAATAAAACGACTTTGAATTCGATATTTCGTTCTCAAGAAAATTCCACCATACTTGTCTTGTTTTTCCTCCTGATACACGTTTCATTTACAATGCAGGCTATTTTTTCTATAAAGTTTGATTATTTTTTTTAGTGTTGGTGTATTTCCTTCAAATTTCGTGGCACCAATAACAGGAAATTCAAGCCCAGTTTCTGGTGGTAGACAAAGGACGAAATCCCTTGATTCTAAAGGGTCTGCACATAGTGCCAGTAGCAGTAAGGAAGATCTTACAGCTGATGCTCCTTCTTTACCACCAAAACCAGGTAAATAGAAAAAAATAGATAGAAGTCTAGCTTTATTACAGCCAGCAATTGCATTTGATAATTGTCAGGATTAGAAGATACAAAGTGTGCATTTTTATGTTAAGAGTTCTGAAAAGATGTCTAGTTTCTGTAATTTTTTATCTAAAGTTGTATTTGGTGTCCTGGCAGAAGTTCTAATAGGACATTAAGAATCTATTATCCAAGAAATTTTGAAAGACACCAAGTATCATTATGTGTCCTATCAGGAGTTTTTACCAGACATTTTACCTGTGTCTGGTGTCCTTGCAACAATTTTTCTATGTATATGTAATGTATCTATTGTCTACTTTTTAGTGAGAGAGCAGTGTCGAGTTCTCTTCCCATATGATGCACAAAACGAGGATGAATTGAATTTAAGGGAAGGCGACATCGTCACAATTATCACGAAAGAGGTTCTGGACAAGGGCTGGTGGCGAGGTGAACTCAGAGGCAGGACTGGAGTGTTTCCTGATAATTTTGTTCAAATAATTCCACAAGACGGTAAGGGTATCATGGACACATATTAATTGAATTTTATTTATCTACTAGATGACCCGACAGACGTTGTCCTGTACCCATATCTACATTTTTTTAATATCCTATACTAATATTTACCGTTCAGTTAAAAATAATAATTATTGTTTTTCGAATTACTATTTACACAAATATATGAGTGATGTTAAATGTAGAACTGCTTAAAATGAAATGATGATTCTCAATTCCCACAGTTAACACTTTAATTATCCCTTTAACAAATATTAAAATATGTTCAATAAAATTGTATATCAAAAATTATACACTGCGATTTATAGAACAAATTTATTTCCAATAGCTCAATTTATTTTAATGCCCAGGGTTATACAATTTTTTAGTCATACCTGTAGATGCGGATGTATAAATGAATGATTTTTTTTTTATTCACGACTAAAACATTGATTTTCCAAATTTTTTGCACAAAAAATCATCGTCTGCCTTTGTGATTTATAGCATAAGATATACGTAATGGAAATTGAAGTCTTTTAAAAGGTACAACAAATTCAGGAAGAATTAATATATAGCATTCCCGGTTTCAATAATGTTGCCTATAATTTTTATAATTTCGTACCATATTTTAACTGGCTTTTAATAAATTTAAATTCTAAATTACACTTTTTTCACTAATAATCCATTATACATTATTACTTAAGTTCATATTTGAAGTGAATTAATTTGTCAAATCCTGTTCACACGTGCTCTATTCAACCTACGATCAACAAAATTATTGCAGTAAATGGAGAGGAAAAAAGCGTATGCCCTGCAAATTTTTTTACTGTACCCCAATTTACTTGTTATTTTGGAAATAGGCTAATCTTAATCTGAAGTTCAGAAGTGAAAACAATTTGCACTCTGTCACGACCCCACCGCATTAATTGGATTATAACTCTTTTAATTTTGATTTTATCACAACTTGTAATAAACTATTTTAAGGTAATTCAATGAGCTACAACTTTCTCTATTATAAATTTTACCGTAACTTCTCTTATTTTGAAACGGCGAAGGGTTAAAGGGCTAGAAAGACACTCTGGTTGGACAGCCGAGCACTCTTTAAACAATCATAACTCTATCAATATTTGTGTGACAGAAAAATAATAAAAAGCAATAATTAGTCAGAAAAAGACCTTGAATTTCAGAGATATAATAATGAGCAATTGGTTGTTCTCTGGAATGGATTTTTTTCATGAAATCATGAGTTTTTTGAAAATCGTTTGTACTAAAGTTATGGTATTTTCTAGAATCCATTTAGATCTCTTAAACCAAATTAATTCTAGATGGAATACGACCATTTTTAATTTTGGTAGAAATGGCACTTATAAACTATTTGATTTAAATGAAAAAAAAAACATTGTATGCGTCTTTTATTTGCATGATAGCTCCTCTCATTTTACACGCAGAAGTACTCATTTTAAAGCTTATTTTGAGCACTATACAAACCCATTTTCATATCTAGCTTAATATCGTTTCTAGCACACGTTATAAAACACCGATTTATTAAGATTTTAATTTATATAATTTTGTTCATTTTATTATTTTCGTTAAAATGTATATTTCTGAAGGTATTAGCAAACAAAGCTTTTAATATTTCTTTAGCGTTTAATTAAAAAATAATAATCTGTCAAATTGTATTTTAATATAGGTTATACAGACTGCATCACCTATCAGACGCTCGTTGACTATATCTTATTATATTCTTTTAATTTTTGGCACATCTTTTTGGCAATAATAATGTAGACATTACATTTTCCTTATTTATAATCATGAATTTATCAGATTTTAATATTGTCTTAGCCTATAAGTGAATGGAAATGTTTGGCAAATAACAGTCTTCATTTGTTTTTAATGTCAAACAATGCATCAAATATTTTCAATGTCAATGAGTGAGTTTTTTGTAAATTTTTCCATTTATTTCTACAATCTAACTATATTTCTATAATTCGAAAAATGTTAAAAGAATCCCATAACAACCTTCAGACAGATTTAGCAAAATTTGAATAATCGTTTAGGAGGATTATCCTTTCATACACCATTACAGAAGAATTTTATATATAAGATATATATATATATATATATATATTTATATATATACTAGATGACCCGACTGACGTTGTCCTGTACCCACACCTACAATTTTTTAATATAATATACTAATATTTACCGTTTACTTAAAATTAATAATTATTGTTTTTTTAAACTACTCTTTACGCCAAAATGCATATACATTTATAATATGAGCGATGTTAAATGTAGAACTGCTTTAAATGAAATGATGAGTGATTATTTTAATTTCTGGCACATCTCAGCTGCTTTACGGCAATAATAATGTCGACATTGCATTTTTCTTATTCATAATCATAAATTTATTATACATATTTTAGTATTGTCTAGGTTCATAAGTAAATTGAAATTTTTGGCAGATGATAGTTTTCATTTGTTTTCAATGCAAACAATGACATGTCGTTATTAACAATTTTTTCCATTTATTTCTACAATATTGCACATACATCCCAGTACTTTATAATCACATACATACTAGAAAATTTCCTTAACAAAGTTCAGAAAGATCTATCAAAATCCGAATAATCGTTTAGGAGGAGTATACAGTGAGTGCTTGTAATTTAATATGAACTTTATATAATAGCAATAAAGCTCAAATTGATTTTACGTTTTAGTTAGAAAACGTTTGTATGAGAAAAAGAAAAGGGGATGTTTTTAGGGTTTTCCCGGCATTTATTCGATTTTTTCTCGCCGTCCTTGGACTTCAACGAACATTTAAAAAAAAAGAATTGTCCAAATTAGTCCTGGCGTTGTTGTGTTATGCGCTTACCAACACATTTTGCGATTCATTTTCATATATAACTATTTATCTATCACCTCTTCCAGCTTTATCGCCTGCCAGAGAACCAGGGATCACAAAACCGGCAAGGATAACCTCCAAATCTACGAATAGCACAAAAACGACCACTGTCACAAGTTCTTCCTCAACTTCATTAACGCCATCGACAACCACGACCAGTAGCACAACGTCCTTAACCACCTCACCAGCAATCAGCAACCACAGAAAAGACAGCTTCAGTTCCAAACAGACCTCGGCCACAAATGTCAGTTCCAGCAACTCTGCATCCACCACCACCGGTACAGTAGCCTTGACGAGAAAATCGCTGGAGATGAAAATCGAGGCGGAATCCGAAAAAACAAAATCGACAACCGGTGCACCGCCTTTACCAGGGAAAAAACCTAGTGTGCCCACCAAGAAGAGCCCCATAGCCTCTTTGGCCGGTGGCATTTTTGCTGGTTTAAAGCAGAGGGTGAAAGAGGTCGAGCAGAGGTTGACGAACGATCATCCGGACGGTTGTGCTAGTAGTAAGATAGCGATTTCTCCGAATAATACTAATAACGCTAGTGAATTGCCAGGGGAAAAAGGCGTTAAAGGAGTTAGTTTGAAGACGGACGAGTCTAGTGAATTTGATCAGGTTGAGAGATCTGCCCTTCTGCAAGATCCGAGGGCTTTGAGACCTAAGGCTCCTGGTAGGAGACCGCCGAGTCAGGTTGCTCCTAAGGAAGAAACTTCACCAGGTAAGGGTAATAGATATATGGGTCATTCTTTAATTTATAGTACAAATTTATTTCCAATAGCTCAATTTATTTTAATGCCAAGGGTTATCTAACATTATTAGTCATGCCTGTAGATGTGGATGTATAAATGAATCCTTTTTTTGTTTATTCACGACTAAAACATTGATTGTCCACATTTTTCGCACAAAAAATCATCGCCTGCCTTTGTGATTTATAGCATAAGATATACGTATTGGAAATTGAAGTTTTTTAAAAGGTATAACAAATTCAGAAAGAATTAATGTATAACATTCCCGGTAAAGGTCCAATATCACCTTGAATTTTTCTACCCAAAATAATGGCTTCAATAATGTTGCCTATAATTTTTATAATTTCGGACCATATTTTAACTGGCTTTTAGTAATTTTAATATCTAAATTACATTTTTCTCATTAATAATTCAATATACATCATTACTTAAGTTTATATTTGAAGTGAATTAATTTATCAATTCCTGTTCACATGTGCTCTATTCAACCTACGATCAACAAAATTATTGCAGTAAATGGAGAGGAAAAAAGCGTGTGCCCTGCGATTTTTTTTTACTGTGCTCCAATTTGCTTGATATTAATAGGGTAATAGATATATGAGTCATTCGTTTACAAACCGCACATTAAACAGACTTTGACATTTTAGGATTGTTTGAAATTTTTTTTACAGATATTATACATAAAATAATTTGACACGTATTTCAGGATTTTGATAAAAAACATTTTTTACGTAAATATTTGCGATTAAAATTTGGATAATTTGCTCAATTTTGATGATCTTCCTCTGCATTAATCTTAATATCTCCAGTTGTGGTGAACAGATCAGTATGATTTTTTTTTATTGCACTCATTTTGAATTCAACTTTCAGTTAATTGAAAAAAAAATTGTTTTTGTAATTTTTTGACGATAAAAGCAGCCTATTGTTAACATAGGATTTACATACCCTTTCCCCAACTCGAATCGATTGAAATAAAAAACATAATTTTTCTTTTACTCTCTACTACAAATTCTCTTTATATGATGTTGGAGGCGCAGTTATATCCAAAGATATTAAATATTTTATGTAAATCCTATGTTAACAACAGACCGCTTTTATTGTTAAAAAATTACAAAAACAATTTTTTTTCAATTAACTGAAAGTTGAATTCAAAATGAGTACAATAAAAAAAAAATCATACTGATCTGTTCACCACAACTGGAGATATTAAGATTAATGCAGAGGAAGACCATCAAAATTGAGCAAATTATCCAAATTTCAATCGTTAATATTTTCTTTAAAAAAGTTTTTAAAGCAAAATCCTGAAATACGTGTCGAATGATTTTATGAATAGTATCTGTGAACAAATTTTCAGATAATTCTAAAATGTTGAGGTTAATTGGTGTTCGGCATACTAACCAGACTTTGACTTTATAGGATTGTTTGAAATTTTTTTTACAGATATTATTCATAAAATCATTTGATACGTATTTCAGGATTTTGCTGAAAAAAATATTTTTTTACGTAAATATAAGGTTGTCAAATATCTCCCTTCCGCCTTTTTGTTTTATAAACCAAGAGCAAAAAAGCGGAAGGGAGATATTTGACAACCTAATATTTACGATTAAAATTTGGATTTTTTGCTCAATTTCTATGAACATGCTCTATGGGTAAATTATTTTTTCCAGGTGTGCTGATCGGATCAGCATTATTATTTTTTTACTACCCTTTTTACTACTATTAAAGTGAACTTTGTAATAATTTTAAAATAAAACTAAAGGTAAAGGTGGAGGTAGAGTAAAAGTAAAGGTAAACAGATAGAAAATAAACAATCTCAATTTATTGTCCATTATTGCTAGTGACCAAGTACAAGTTCATTTTTCGTCCACACATTATTTTAGTTGTTTTTTTGCATTCAAATTGCAAAAAATGGGCTTCCTCCAGCTCCAATGAAGCTATTTGCTTTTAGTGTTTATTTTAGTTACATAAACATTTGAAGAAATCTTGAAAGCCCTTGAAATTTATTGAACATGAAGCTAAATCACTTATCATTTATTACTATTAGTGAGTCATCATTAGGATTATTGGATTCCCAAATATTGTATTAAATAGTATATTAACCAAATTTTGGCATTTGTGAATTAGTGTTCATTTTAGTTAAATAAACCTTTGAAGAAAGCTTTAAGAAAGCCCTTGAAATTTATTGAACATGAATAACTTATCATTTATTACATTAGAGGGTTATCATTGGGATTATTGGATTATAAATTGGTATATTAAACAAATTATTTGCCTCAGGTATAATGAACGGAAAGTATAAGTTCATTTTTAGTCTATACGTTATTCAAGTTTTTCTTCTGCATGAATATTTCGGTGGAATAAAAGGGCTTCCTCCAGCTCCAATAAAAATTTTAGTGTTCATTTTAGTTACATAAACTGGTATCATTTATTATCATTTATTATTCATTACCATTACTGGGTTATATCATTAGGATTATTGGATTCCAAATTGGTATATTAACCAAATTTTTGCCTCGGAAAGTATAAGTTCATTTTTAGTCTATACGTTATTCAAGTTGTTTTTCTACATCAATATTTCGGTGGAATAAAAGGGATCCCTCCAGCTCCAATGAAGATACTTGCTTTCAGTGTTCATTTTAGTTACATAAATTGGTATCATTTATTATCACTCATCATTTATTACCATTACTGGATCATCATTAGGATATTTGGATCCCAAATTGGTATATTAACCAAATTATTTGCCTCAGGTATAATGAACGGAAACGCCTCAGACCACCAAAATTTATCCGATCTTCAATCAGATGCCATAGTTGAAGACGAATGTGTAAAACCAAAAACCCGCGAATGGGAAAAGCACAAAGCTCCCTGGATGGAAGAGCTGAAGCTCAACCAGGCCAAAAAGGGCGGCGACAAAGTGATAGACAAATCTGCATCGATAGACATCGATAAAAAAGACGAGGGCAAAAAAGAGAACTTGAATCCTTTGGAGATGTCTAAAAGCATGACGTCGATATCTAGCAGGATTAAAATAGAGGCGTCAACCGGTGATTTGGTGGCTACGAGAAAGGAGTCTTCAGATTTGACCAAGTCTATGACATCTATAGCCAAGGATGACACAAGTCCTTCCAAGACTACGAGTGGGCTTTTGAGGAATCGGAGTATCTCACCAATATCTAGACCTTTAGGATCGACTCCTCTGCGACCAGTTGCGATATCAGCCAACGATGTTTCAACCTCCAAACTGGAAAAAACAGACGCCAAAGTTGTCATTAGGATGAACAACAAATCCTTCGACAAGGCAAGTGGTGACGAGAGCGGCAGCACGGAAACCAAGTTGCTCCAGGAATTAATTGACAAAATCGCCAGACTCGAGGCGTCTTTTGAGAAGGAAACTAAACGTTTCGAAACCGCCATCGAAAAATTATCCAATCAACTTGAAATTGAAACCAGGGAACGGATAGCTGTTCAAGCTGAGCTTGAAAAATTATCTAATTGCGTTACCCAAGTATGAGGTGAGGGATTTTTGAAAAATTGTAAATAAAGTGAGTTGTGATTATTTTTGCTCCACCTGGTGCTTCATTCTGACATTTTACCATACTGACTGATACCATACACACAAATAAATTGACATGATGATATATAAAAATAGTAAAAACTTGAACTTGTTTGTGTTTTTTTGATATGCTTAACAGTTTATATTATATAGGTAATAATTTTAATAGTTAATTCGTTAAAGTTTTCAATTTTTACTAATAGAGTTTTTTACGTTTTGCGTCGACCGCAAAATGTGTTAAAGCTGATCAAGATGATGATTAAGATGATGATGATGAAATTTTATATCGAAGACAAGATTTAATAGCTTGTTGTTTGTATTATAAATATATGTTATTGATTATATTTGGAAGTTTTTAGACAAGACTAAAAGATCGAGATTTATGATGTTAGTATTATTATAAACAAATTTTTCTGTTCGAAATATTACTACGAGAGTAGTAACTATTGTGGTATTTAAGGGTATGAAATTTGCAAAAAATCGAATTTTTAATTTTTCCATATTTCGATAGGTTACACCTTTAAAAATAACATATCAAATTTTTTTATATCTTAAATAGTTTTTGAGTAACAGCCATTTGAAGAGTATATATATAGTGTATAGTATAACGATAATTTTATCTAAACGCGTTTTTCTCGAAACAGCATTTTTCGAATTTGCAGCAGCGATTACTCAAAAACAAATAATCCGATCACTATCGAATTTTTTTTACATGTTCTATATATAGTTCTCCGTAAAATAAACTATCGATTTTTTGATCGGATCAAAAATCGAATTTTGGCAGTCCAAAAACGATCAAAATTTTGGGTAAAATTCTACTTTTAAAAAAAAAAACGCCGTCATTTTGTCAATTTTTGATTTTTTTTATCGTAGGTCATTTTACAGACAATATTATCTAGTTTAACGAGAATTTTCTTTAATATTTTATCCGAATCACTGCAGCAGTGAAGGGCCTTTTTTCGCGCCGTTGGAGATCGACGATAACTTAAAAAATATTTAATTTTTTTCTTCAAAAATTTTACTATGTATTCTTAAAACATGTGTAAATATATTCTTAAAATTTTGTAATGATTGATAAAGTATTTTTTTTAATATAAATTTCCAAAAATTACCTTTTTTTAGGCGGTTACACTAGTTGTGCCCCTTAATGATGATTTTGTAAAGTTAAATGAAACAGGATTCCGCAAAGCGTCTTCATATTTTTATTTCAAGAATTATTATGTGGTATTTATTTTTTATAATTTTTAAAAATAAGAAAAGAACTCTACAGACGAGCAAACTTAAATGACATCTTTAAAAATAAGAAAGGGAAAATAAATTCCCAAAAATCACCTTTTTTAAAATGATCTACGATAAAAATAAAAAATCGAAAATTGACAATATGGCGGCGTTTTTTAAAAAAAATCGAATTTTGCCCAAGAGTTTGGTCGTTTTTGGCCTGGCACTTATAAACGAAATAGGCTTGAAATTATAAGAGTAATTTCTATTTTCGGTTACAAAAATGTTATATGGCAACACTATGGACGTAGTCGATAATTTAGCTACGTTATTCAAAAATAAGCCTCTAAATTTATGAAAAAAATACAATCACACCCCCAAATTTACTCGTCTGGGATTTTAATGGAACTTTGTGCTGCAAAATATTAAAGGCCTATGAAAAAATTTAAATAATAGAGTACGCACAATACTTACGTAAACAGTGTTTCATACTAATGTCTACGTAGCTCAGTTAGTTTAAGCGCCTGCTCCTACTTTTTGTGTCGTTTCAATTTGCGTCGCATTATTTTTTTCTAATAATACTACCATCATAAGACGTTTCGGATCAATGTTTTACCCAACATTCCCCGCTAGGTGATATTTGTTAAAATTGAAATTTAAACGAAAGCATTTAACAATTAATTAATCCATTCTAATTAGTACTTAATTTTAATTACAGAAGTAATATAAATAATAATATAGTCAACGATGTATCATTTTATTATATAAAATGTTTCCTTTTTTACTATTAAACATTTATTAACGAGTTGAGAATATATTTAGTTATATAGAATATTTATATAAAGTGATTAATTTTAAGAATAATATAATTGAAAGAATGTTCCACCATATGTAGTAGTCGGAGGATAAATAAATAGATAAATATTTATTTATTTATTCTGCGATTTGTTTATTTTGTAAATTCTATTAACATATGTATATTATATAGTCTATAAGATAATTTTAATAGAGCCAGATATAATATTTTTTATTAATTTTAACGACTTTGTGACAATTTCCAGAAATTTTCAATAATTATATATATATACATATATATATATATATATATATATATATATATATAATTATTGAATTTTGTTTTTAATTTCTCATCACATTTCGCTTAGGTGAAATTTGCTATTTTATAAATAATCTTATTGTTATTATATATAAAAAGTGCTTTATGAAAGGATTAATAAAAAATCTTTATTGTAAAATAATTATTTTTCCTATATATACTAGCTGGCGCGGCAAACGTAGTAAAAAAATTCTATTGTGAATATGGATTTATGTGTTATATATGTGAAAGGAGCACCTAAAGCAATTTATATGGATGGTTTATCAAATTCAAGCTCAGAAAATGTTGATTGAAATTTAATGAGTTAGATGAATGTGCCATTTACAACTAACTAGATATATTATTATTTATATTGTGAATTTATAGCCCATGTACCAGAAAATCCGACTGGCCAATTTGAATATATTTTTATGAATAAACCCGTAAGGTGAGTTATTGTAATGGCAAAAATTCGAACAAAGAAAAATTTTTGCTTTGAAGAAGTGCTGATTAGTTTTTATTAAAGGCAGGTCCAGCTATTTCGAAAATAAGGGGCAAAAAGTGCGAAAGGACAATTTAATTTTTGAGATTCAATAAACATTATACTTGTGTTTACGGAATGAAGAACTGATTAAATTTTTGCAAAAGGTTCAGCGGATTTGGAAAAGCAGAATTTTTGTTAGTAAATATGAATAAAAAAAATTGATTAAATCTTATTATACCTCTAAATTACACTTAGAGGACTTTTATTAATCACGTGATACTTAAAGGGTGATGGAGGAATATAAAAAAATCACGAAATGTAATAGGGAAGGGAGCGTTCAGTAAAATGTCACTTATTTTTAAGTTAGATTTTAAAAAAACCTAAAATGCTTCAAAAGTATTAAAAATTGTATGATTTTTTTAAGAACTCAAAATACACACGATGGTTAATGGGAGATAAAGGTAATTTTAAAAAATATCACCACGTATGACCGAAGGGAGCGGGGTTCAAAAAATCTTAAAAATCGGTCACGTGATCGATAGACACACTCCCTTATCAGGATCTTCATGCAACTTGCCACAGGGCAAACTAGTTGTTGATTATTCACATTCATTATTTTTATTGAACTTTCCCAAGGAGAATTTTGTTTCACGAAAAAATCTGAGTTAATGCTTTTTCGACTCAGGTGATTTTGAATTTTAGCTTCCCGTAGGGTAGTTATAGTAATCGCAAAAAAATCGAAAATAAATTTTTTTATATATCTTTACGTTTCAAAGAATTTTGAACATTTTGGCATATCTTAGAGAAAATGGATGCGTGTGTGTTTTGTGTGTCCGCATTTTTTTGGTCCACGTTTTCGGGCGCACGGATCAACCGATTTGAATGATTCATTTATCATTCGATTCCTATTGATAGGGACATGTGCTGATGAGTTTTTGGCAAAGGCAGGTCCAACCGTTACGGAGGTACGGAGCAAAGAGTGCAGAAAATACAAATCGAGTTTTTGAGGGATCGGAGTATCCGATTTGAATGATTCAAAAAATATTTTACTTATATTGACGGAATGAAGAACTGGGTAAATTCACTGATGTAGGTCCAGTGATTTCGGAGATTCAATAAAAAAAGTGAAAATTATTGGCGGTCAAATCATTAGAGATATGTACATCAAATTATCAGATTTTACAGAAATTTTAATAATAAGTACAAATTGTGTTAACATTCCTATGGGTTCCGTACTAAGATTCATAGTATTCGACCATTAGACCCCGACGTGGCGCTTATGCGCTTTGATATTTCGTCTACAAAACAACATTTCTTAGCGGTCGCTTGGAAAAAATCAATTCAGGAATTTGGCTCAAGGCACGATGCCATGAACCACAAGTTTATCTGCAGCAGACATTGCTTTTCCAAATCAAGACACGTTAGGGGCGTTCATTAATCACGTGGGAGAGGGAAGGATTTACTTTTTACCTGGATTTAAAAAAAAAATTACGATTTTTCCGTAAATTCGAAAAATTTTACGTAACTAAAAATACACGTGATGTTTGCTGGGGGCAGGGCGGGGCATATTAAAATATCACGACATATCACCGAAGGAGAGGGGGTCCAAAAATGCCTAAAAAATTGATTTCGTGATTAATGGATGCCCCCTTATGTATTGAAGTTATTTGTTAACTTCTCGTAGGGTAGTTAAAGTAATGGACCGAAAATCTAACATGGAAATTTTTGCATTTCTCGACGTTTTGAAGGTTTCTGAATTTTGGCATACCTCAGATATAACAAGATGGCAAAAATAATGAAAGTTACAGAGTATTTGTAATAATATATTTGAAAACGTTTAAAATTTCTCGAATATTTCATTACGGTACGGGAAGTTCCAGCAATTTGCCTTAAGGCACGATGCCATACACCACTAGTTTATGATTTTCTATCCAATCAACCCTTTCAAGATACAATGAAAGCACCTTTATCTCTCCGCCAATGTGGACTAACCCCTAACACCAACACCAACACTCTTCTACTAAGCCATTGTATTTTTGTTACGAAGTTATAGAATTTATTAAAACTCTTCTTCGATCACTCAGGTTGTTAGGTTATGATTTAACTCTTGTAGATGTGGACTGTATTAAACACTGATTTGTTTGTATATTATGTATTTGTTGCAGTTCTAATTACAATCACTGATTTGCTACTAAGTTATAATGAAAGAATATATATTTATTTTAATTGGTTATTTACATGTTGTTAAGCGGACTTTACTTTTAGAAGTGAACAACTGGTTCAATTAAAACACTCCGTTACCTCCTTTACCAGGGGTAGTAACCATTCCGTGTGAAGCTTAATGCCCTGAAGTTTGTCACCTTCATGGCCAATATAATAAAACGAAAAGACGTCCGAACAGCCATCGTCTTATACCGTTTGTTTCCACCTCCGACTGTACCTGTTGAACGACAACTACTACGACGACGACATAGACAGAGTACATACACCATCGGCCGCCTTAGCCCCGACAGGTACCGCCGCCGCCTTAGTAGTAGCACACAGTACAGGTTCCTTCGTACTCGTCCGGCCGCCCGCCCGAAGACGAGAGACCAGCGTCTCTCGAGAAACGAATCCAGTTATTTAGTCAAATCAGTATTCGATGTGATCTCCTCGTGGTAAAAGACAACCCGGTTGCAAATTGTAAAAGATACACATAAATTAATAAAGAAGATAAATAGTCAGATAAATAAATAAAAGTGATTGGTAGTAATAAATATATAAATTGTGGTACTAGTGAAAAAGTTATGTAAAGTGAATTAAGTGAAACGTGAATTGTGGCTTTTGTGTTTTATAAACACGCTGCGAGGTTTTGTTTTGCATATTTTAGTTTAACGGTGAATATTAGTATATTGAGTTACTGATATACTGGATTTTTATTTATATATATATATATATATATATATATATATAATGTTAAATTTTTCTAATTTTGATGTTGAGATATGTGAGATTCAATCTTCAGGGCAATACATCAATTAAACTAGCTGTAAGTGGAATTCTGTCTTGAGGCAATTATGGCATCGTGCCTTAAGGCAATTTGCTGGAACTTCCCGTACCGTAACGAAATGTTCGAGGAATACTGAATGTTTTCAAATAGATTATTATAAATATTGTAATATTGTCTAATATTTATAAGAATTATATAAACTGAATTGCAAAGTTGAAATTATTTGTTTAAAGTATATTAGAACTATAGTCAGAATTATTTGTAAAGTATATTAGAACTATAGTCAAAAAATAAAATCTGAATTATTTTCGATATACCAAAAACTAACAAAAAAAAAAAAAAAAAAATTGGAACAATTTTTTTTTCCAAAATCAATTATTTTGTTAAGACAAGCAGAAAGTTCTTTGAATCATTCAAATCGGACGCTTAGTTCTCTCAAAAACTGCCATTTTTTACATATTTAGCTCCGTATCTTCAAAATGGCTGGTGGGCCTGCCTTCGCCAAAAACTAATAAACACTTCTCCCAATCATTGCTAATTGAATGTTTTTTAGATCATTCAAATCGGATTCTCCGTTCTCTCAAAAACTCGATTTCTATTTTCTGCACTCTTTGCTCCTTATCTTCGTAACTGCTGGACCTGCCTTTGCCAGAAACTAATCAGCACATCTCCTTATCAATAGGAATCGAATGTTTTTTGAACCATTCAAATCGGTTGATCCGTGCGCCCTAAAACGTGACTGAAAATTTGTATCCATACATACATACACACACACACATCCATTTTTTCTGAGGTATGCCAAAACGTTCAGAAACCTTCAAAACGTCGAGAAATGTAAAAATTTTCAATTCCGATTTTCGACCCATTACAATAACTTACCCTACGGGTTACAGTTATGACTTTAAAACATTTTTATTGTTTCTATACGTTTCGACACATTGTTTTGTGTCATCCTCAGTGGACTATGTGATTCTAGTAATCCTAATTATTTCATAGTAATAATTGTTCACAATTGTACGATAAAAACAATTCTTGTCACTTTAAATCGGAATGTTCACTCTTGCATCGGAATACGGAACTAATTAGCGAGATGTTCTATATCTATACAATAAAAAATTCGTTTTAAAAAATTTTATATATTTGTTCCGATTTAAAGTGACAAGAATTGTTTCTATCGTACATTTGTGAACAATTATTACTATGAAATAATTAGGATTTAGATTTAGATTTTAATTAATTAGGTTGATTGTTGTACCAGAGTGGCGCTTAGACTGTGCTTAGCCTGGGTATTTTTTTTAATTTTTAATCCAATATTACAAAAACATTTTATGGAAAATAAAAAAAAATATCTTCAAAAGCAATTGTTTTCGGGCGCTTAGTTCACTCAAAAACTGCAATTTTTGCACATTTTGCTCTAATTCTTTGAAACCGCTGGACCTACCTTTGCCAAAAACTAATCACCTTTTCTCCCAATCATTACAAATTGAATGTTTTTTAGGTCATTCAAATCCGATTCTCCGTTCTTTCAAAAACTCGATTTGTATTTTCTGCACTCTTTGCACATTCAGCACATCTCCCTATCAATAGGGATCGAATGTTTTTTAAACCATTCAAATCGGTTGATCCGTGCGCCCGAAAACGTGGACGAAAAATTGTATCCATACATACATACATACACACACACACACACAACCATTTTTTCTGAGGTATGCCAAAATGTTCAAAAACCTTTGAAACGTAAAGATAAATAAAAAATGTATTTTCGATTTTTTGCAATTTCTATAACTTACCCTACGTGAAGTTAATAAAGATGTTTTAAAACTCTTTATTTATTTTTTAATTGATGTTACGCCCTCCAAGAAATTAATCATACATTTCAACATCAAATTTATAATTTTGTACATTTTCTTTGTGTTTTCCCTGGTTTAATTACTGATGACACACATTAAGTGTCGAAACGTTTAATAGAATAAAGAATTTTTCTATTTTTTAACCTTTTTTAATTCGACACATGTTTCTTTTCCAAAAATCCAATAAATGAGAAATAATAAGTTTTTATGGAGACGTTACGGAACTAAATACGTTTCATCCAGTTTTTCTGCCAAAAACAATTTTTATATAGACATTCTAGTTTCTCAAAACATATTATTAATAATTTTTTATTATATTTTTTTTTTCTATAAATAATATATTAATTTATAATTATTTATATGCAAATATAAATATGATAATTAATATAACTTAATAACATTTTTTATATGTTTCTTTTTTAGCAAGTGTTTTAGTGTTGAAATTATCAGAAGTATTATAAAATTTTTAAATTGTAAATTTCTAAATATGTGATAATGGGTAAAGTTTTAAATAATTTGTGTTGTTTTTGAGACAAAATAGTTTAAATTTTAAATAAAAACAAGTTTTAAATAAGTGACGTGATGTCTGCCAGGATATTTGAAGTCGGAGAGGATCTGAATTTCAGGTAAATTTATAAATACATGTTTATATAAATATATATATATATATATATATATGTGTGGGAGTTGTAATGATTATGATAATATATTAAATTAGAAACTCCCAATATAAAAAATATATCAAATTTATTGACTATAAAAATATTACGATATCAAAAATAAACATGACAAGTACCATCGTTTTTTACAAATCATAAACAGCCTGCTTGATATCCCCACATATATATATATATATATATATATATATATATATAAATATATATAAAGAATAGTTGATTTTGATGTAAAAATATATGCATAAAATCTTATAATAAATGCATATTTGTCGTCACCTCTCGTACCACATACAATTATTATTTATTTATACAACGTATTTCTCATACAATTTATAAATCATTCATTATTTGTTTTGGTAGTTTTATTTATTGTTTCTATATTATCTGTTGTTCTTCTTATTTTCTAAAGTTAGTAATTTTTATTCATTTTTATTTACCTGTTCGGTTGTCGTCGCCTCTCGGACTAAATCGAACTTTGCAAGTATTACGCATACGAATTATAAATAAACATTAATCGGACGAATGAACATCTTTCATACTAATCGAGAAAAAGCAATAATTGTTGACTAACAGGACTTGCATATTAAATAAGAGATGATTTCATACATGTATATATATATATATATATATATATATATATATATATATATATATACGAGGTGTGTTCAAAAAGTACCCGGAATTACTAATAATTAAATTTCGCGGGTCTGGAGTGTCTGATTGTCAAAATTTTTTTTTTATTGTGTTGGTATACATGCCCCTAAAGTATGATGAAATTTTCAGCTATATTCACTGTTTACTTTGTCTGTGGTAGTCGCTAAGGTTCGACGTGTTTTTCTGAGCTCGGCGATTTTTACAATGGAAGAATTGAAAAGTCAAAGAATTTGTATTAAATTTTGCGTAAAAAATGAAATAAAGTGTTGCAAAGTGCAAAAATTCACCAGATATGGCTCCGTGTGACTTTTTCCTATTCCCAAAGTTGAAGAGACCCATGAAAGGACGGCGGTTTTCCTCGATTGAAGAAAATCGCTGAGAGTGCTCAAGGACATATCAAAAAGTGAATATCAAGGGTGCTTCGAAAATTGGAAAAAACGCTGGCATAAGTGTATTATATCTGGGGGGGACTACTTTGAAGGGGACCACATTAATGTAGACGAATAAATAAATATTTTTTTGAAAAAACGAAAATTTCGGGTACTTTTTGAACAGACCTCGTACACATTAAGTTGGTCCTTAATATGGAAATTTTTGAACTTCTTCGCTCCCAAGGACTCAAATGCTTCCAAATTGATAAAAAAAAATCTCAAAAGTTTAGATATTAATATTGACTTTTAGATAGTCTGCAATTTCATTTGAGCACCTGGTAGAATTGATCAATAATATAATAATATAAAATACTCTTGACTTGTCCATCATTAGTAAAAGTCAGAGCAAAGCGAGTCTGGGAATACTAGTATAAACATATAACATATTTCTACTTTTTTATTCACAATACAATGCCAGAATCCCTGAACCAATTTCTGTATATCAAAATTTATAAACAATCCATTGTTAAATTTTCATTAAAATCCTTCTGCAAAAGTCGTAAAATTCAAAACCAATGTCTGTCGTCTAGCGAATTGTTAATAAATTCCATTGTTAAACAATTGAGTTATGTGTAGATTGTTTATAAAAGATTGTTTCTAAAATATTCTTGTAGTACATTAATACAATGGATTTGTTTAATGAAATCTAATATAATTTATACAATTTAAAATTTCTATGGTTATTGTATGAATGAATTAAACATTAGGAAGAGACATTGGCCTCTCTTGGATAAGACAAGCAAGGCAGAGTTATTTGAAATGATTAAAAAAATTATAATGATAAAATGAAAATAATAGAGGGTAATCTATATTATTTTTTACAGCCATCCAACGTTTTTTTTAACTTCCCGTAGGGTAGTTATAGTAATATAGAAAATTGAAAATGAAAATTTTTGCATTTCTCATCTTGAGGCATACCTCAGAAAAAATGGATGTGTGTGTGTGTTTTGTATGTCCGCATTTTTTCGTCCACGTTTTCGGGTGCACGGATCAACCGATTTGAATGATTCAAAAAACATTCGATTTCTATCGATAGAGAGATGTGATGATTAGTTTCTGGCAAAGGCAGGTCCGGCCGTTACGGAGATACGGAGCAAAGTGTGCAGAAAATACAAATCGAGTTTTTGAGAAAACGGAGTATCGGATTTGAATGATCTAAAAGAGATTCAATTTGTAATGATTCGGAGAAGAGGTGATTAGTTTTTGGCAAAGACAGGTCCCGCCAATTCGAAGATACAGAGCTAAATGTGCAAAAAATTGCAGTTTTTGAGTGAACTAAGCGTTCGATTTGAATGATCTAAAAAACTTTCTGCTTATTTCAACAAAATAATTGCTTTTGGAAAAAAAATTTTGTTTCTATATTTTTTTCAAAAAAATATTTTTGTAATTTTGAATTAAAAATTTAAAAAATGACCCAGTCTAAGCGCAGTCTAAAAATAAAGAAAGTTACAGTATTTGTAATAATATATTTGAAAACATTTAAAATTTCTCGAATATTTCATTACGGTACGGGAAGTTCCAGCAATTTGCCTTAAGGGTCGATGCCATACACCACTATTTGTATTTTATTATCTACAATTTTTTCTAATTATCTAAAGCTCTACTGAAACTAGTTTAACCTCAAAATCGCAATGGAAACTAAAAAATTTATTAGGTTTGTGCATCTATATCAACAGTACATCTATTTTAAAATTGAATTATAAAATTTTATATATATATTTGTTATCAATTTATAGAAATAAGATATAAGTCTAATTTATTTAATATTAAATAATGTAAAAAAGATTCCAATGATACAAGTCTCCAGAGTAATTTCTTATACTTCAAAATTTAAAGTTTTTGTACTCAATTTTGCATTTATTTCGTTTGACCTAAGTTGTAATATTAACTTATAATTATTTATAAAAATAAAGCAAAATAAATTTTTAAAATTATTATTACTATTCTTGAATAAAATTGTTATATTATTTTACAGTAAGATAAGAAATCTAAAACAAAAAATATTATTTCAATATGACACATTACGAAATCGTTTATTGTTACTGCTATGCAAGTAGTAAGATAAGAGAGCAGAAAATAGACTTTATTTTGCATTTTATTTCTTTAAATTATAATTAATATATTTATTATAAATAATTTATTATAAATGATTTATTATAAATAATTTATTTATTATAAATAAATTATCATTGTCTTCATATCTTTTGCAATTCCTCAGACAAGAATAAGAGTTGAGGTTAACGAACCAAGTTGAACGGACATCAGGTAACTTTAACTAACTAAACAACATTTCAACGGAAAATTCATTAAATAATAATATTATATATGTATACACATACACTTATGATCAGGAAGTAATTATCGATTCCGATTTTAATTAAAATTAAACGCTTTCAAATTAAACGCGAACATTACCCAACAAACTATCTGAGTCGAATAGAATCTTAAAAAAATAAAAAATAAAAAAAATTGAAAAAAAATATTTGGGTGAAGGAACATGTATATTTTTACTATATAAAAGTTAAAACAAATTTGTAAACATAAACTTCTCCTTCGGGAAGTTAATTTTTCATATACTAGGTGTACCAGAACTCAACGTCAGCAAAAAAAGTGGTGAGATTTAGGTCATTATTATTTAGTCCATTTTTCATTCAAGAATTTTGCCATTGTACAATCATGACTAAAAGTTGGTCATAAAACTTGCCAAAACAAAGTATTTTTTTTTAAAAGTCTAGATTTTAAAAATTTTGAACTCATAGTTTAACAAATAGTCTTCTGGGCAATTGTGTCATTAATTTTAATAATGTAGTGTTATTCGCGGTTACGGTTTCAAATTTTAAATGAACAAAACTCATAAAAAATAACCACAATAACCGAAAATTGGTCATAATTTTACCAAAGCTCTAGTTTGCACTTAAAAGCTCGTAATTTCTAGTTAACTTCATATATTTGTATTCTAATTAATTTTACTCTAAAGTAGATACAATCACCTCGATTAGACTTGACGTTGAGTTCTGGGACATGCTCTATAAGAACCTCGAAAAAAATGAAATAAAATCATGTGTATTCTTTATATATAAAAAATTAAAATAAATAATAATGGAATCTTATTATGACACACGAACACTAGTGATAAGAATCGTCTTAGGTGTGATTTTTGAATGACAGGAAATTCATTGTAAAACGACCGGAAAGAAATAACTGATACCTGTGAATATATACATATATATATATATATATATATATATATACTAGATGACCCGACAGACGTTGTCCTGTACTTTTGTTTACAATTCAAAAGCTCCAATTTTTTTATTAACCTATACTGATATTTACCAATTAGTTATAAATTATTATGTTTTTTTATACTACAGTCCATACCGAAATGTTTATACATCCACCCATATGGATCTTAAATGTGCAACTGCTTTAAATAAAATGATGAGTATTTGCTTTCCCGAAAAACATTATAAAACATTTTTTTCTTAAAATTAGTTCTTTTATCGATATCCGACGTTATTTTTAAAAAAATGAAATTAGACCACTGAGAGGGATGTCATCCCCCTGGGAAATGGCAAAGGAGTCTAAATTATTTTCACTCTTGAACTTGATAGTAAGATAAATCTAATTCCAAAATTTCATGCAAATTGGAGCACAGTAAAAAAATTCAGACCCAAAACGCTCCATTGGCTTGAGTAAATATTCCGTATCCGATGGCAAAAATATGAAAATGTTAACGTTTGTATGTGAAAAAGAAAAGGGCTTTTTTAGGGTTTTCTCGGCAATTATTCGATTTTTTCTTGCCGTAAGAACTATCCTTGAACTTGAACGAACATTCAAAAAAAAATGGCCAAATTGGTCTAGTCGTTGTTGAGTTATTATAGATTTACGCACACTTTTTGCGATTCATTTTTATATTATAGATTTAGCTTTTTTAAAATACATTTCCAAACCGTGTTCTCTTCTGCAAAGTTTCTTGAAAAGGCCCATCGATCGTACTTAAATTGCAATAAACCCCAATTTCAAAAAAATTGACTCAACCAAACTTAAGTTTATTTTGATATTTTTATTACCGTATTTAACATCTTGTATATAGTAAATTCATTTAAAATTATTTACGGTGTCGTATTGTTTGTGGTTTTATATAAGAATAATTAGTTTTCTGATGCAAGACAATGGTTTATATATATATATATATATATATATATATATATATATATATATGTAGTATAAAAATTCGATTCGATTGGATTGGATTGCTTGGCCCTGACTTGGCTTGAAATAATTTCATGGCCACAGGTTTTTATCATTCTGTAGCAAATTATATTATAAATATAATATATATATATATATATATATATATATATATATATATTAAATAAATAATAACCCACTACACTCTATTTTTAGCACTAACTTTCTTCCAAAAATTTCGACTTTCAGACGATTGGGAACCCTAATTATTATTATTAAATTATAAATATTAAATAATAGTACATTTTAAAAATGAACAACTAGAAACTAAAATATTTTTTTCATATTTTTAAAAAAACAATTAGAACTATTGTTTTTTGACCTTATTATTTTTACAACCAGATTTAACTTTTCTTAATGCTAAATCACATTATATCTAAAAAACGAAAATTTTCACTATTTATTTTTCTATATTTATAATCGCCTACAGATTCACTAAATGTCCTTATGAAGGACTGTTGTAAAAATTATGTTGAAAATAACAAAAAAATGTACCTTAAAACTTCACGTATTTAAAAAAATTCAGTTTTCACAAAAATGGTAGTATCTTTTAAAAAAAATTCAAATTTGTTGAAGAAAATCAAAATTTTCAGAAGAGGCATTTTTCAATTTTTTTCAAAGATGTGAGTGTTTTAGTACTGTGTCAAGCTTTGCAAGTGATAGTTGGTGTTATTTGTATACCAAAAATTAAATAAATTTAAATAAAATATTGAAGAATGTGTAGTATAATATATAACTTAATTTTGAAATTAAATTGAAGATAAGGCATACCATGGTCTCGAAACGTCTGTAATTACCAAATAAAGTGTGTGTCAAAAATCTGAGTGTTGTATTGTTCATATTTAACAAATATATATATATATATATATATATATATATATATATACACGATCGTAAACGTAGGAAATTATATCACAAATAATAAAAAATAATAATAATGATAAAACTGAAGTCTAGTAGTACGTGATTTATTACAGTTCGTTTTCAATGGAACGTGTGTAAAAGTTTTTACTATTATCTCACTTGTTGCCATTGTTTTCTCATTTAATGATTCCAGAAAATAACGGAAAAATACACAAATAAGACACAAGAACACTGAAAATTACACTAATACACACACACACACTTTAAAAAAAAAGATCTTTAAAAAAAAAATTAAATATTTATTAATTTAAAATGAAATATCTCGATCATTATCATCAAATTTAGTACATTTTTCATAAATTAGAAAACGTGCCAATGTGTGGTTCCCTTGAAACATTATACCTTTATTAAGTCTCAGATTAATTACTAAATGTCTTTTAATTATAAGACAGAATGTAATTTAAATATGAATAAAAAAATATCTCGATTAGATAATACTATGATTAGGAAAACAACTTCATCTTAAAATCTCAGACTTATGTCTGCATTTTTAACTACCGAACATATTAGTATAATTTTTTTTTATCAATTTTTTCTCTAAATTCAAACTATTGTTTTTTCGCGACGACCCTAGATGGCAACACCTTAGCCGAGAAACAAACCAACGGATGAAAAATTAATGAACGCTTTTATCAAAAATCAACTAATATATTTAAATTAAATTTTGTTTATATGTAAAATTGTACTAAAATTTTCTCTTACGAATATTAAGAATGAGTTTTTTTTTTCGAATCATATTAAATATAAATTACCTTTATTTGTGTATTAAAATTACTGTTAAAAATGGTATTATTAATTATTCTAATTTTATTAAGTGCACGATAATGTAATTTGTTGAAATATTAGTTCATCATTATATAAATGTGAAAATAATGTATTATATACTAGATGACCCGACAGACGTTGTCCTGTACCCATGTCTACAATTTTTTAATATAATATATTAATATTTACCGTTTACCTAAAAATAATAATTATTGTTTGTTAAATTACTCTTAACGCCAAAATGCAAGTACATTTATAATATGAGCGATGTTAAATATAGAACTGTTTTAAATAAAATGTTAAGTCTCAATTCCCTTTGTAAGTCTTTGTTTCATTCAATCTGCCATACATATACTGTATTTTAAATTATTTTAATTTCTGGCACTTCTCAGCTGCTTTTTGGCAATAATAATGTAGACTTTTCATTTTTCTTATTCATAATCATAAATTTATTATACATATTCTAATATTGTCCAGGTTCATAAGTAAATTGAAATTTTTGGCAGATGATAGTTTTCATTTGTTTTCAATGCAAATAATGACAATTTTAATGACGATTTTTGCAATTTTTTCCATTTATTTCTACAATATTGCACATACATCCCAGTACTTTATAATCGCATACATCCTAGAAAATTTCCTTAACAAACTTCAGAAAGATTTATCAAAATTCGAATAATGGTTTAGAAGGAGTATACAGTGAGTGCTTGTAATTTAATATGGACTTTATATAATAGCAATAGAGCTCAAATTGATTCTACGTTTTTGTTAGAAAACGTGTGTATGAGATTAAGAAAAGGGCTGTTTTTTAGGGGGTTTCTTGGCAATTATTCTATTTTTTCTCGCCGTAAGAACAATCCTTAGACTTGAACGAACATTTTAAAAAAGAATTGGCCAAATCGGTGCAGGCGTTGTTGAGTTATGCGCTTGCCAACACATTTTGGGATTCACTTTTATATATAAGATTATTATTAACAAAATTTTGATGACATTCTTATCATAAATAATTTTGTTACAATAACCTAACAGACGACAGAAATCTTCTACAATTTAGTCTTGTAAAATATTCAATTTTGAGCAATGTCTATTTTTTATTCCTCAATTATTGTTTCGTCTCAACGTCCCCAGATGGCGACTTATGCGATTCCTTAGCCAAGATACGAACACTTGTTGCATTCTTGCACATTTCTTATTATTAGTCTCTTGTGTTAGTTCAAGTCTGAGGTCACAAGTACCTCTCGAACAGGCGCCAATTGTACCTACCTGGGTAATAGTAATTGTATATGTATGTAGATATGTAGGAATAGACAGAGAGCTGGTAGAAAATTTGAAAAAAATAGTAGTAATAATAGTTATCTACTTGGCTTACTTAAGGGGGTATTCTAGTGTAGAGCCATGAATTTAGGTCATTTTTAAAGTGTCGTAAAAGAAAGCAATGAATGTTTTTACTATCCATTCTTTCACCACCTGTTTATTAATATTATTAAAATACAAAACAAAAATTAAAAAATAAAAAAGTTGAAAATTGTAAAAACTGGAAGCTGATGAAGTGGGTGGTCTCAAAAAATTGGCACCTTAGTCTTGACATGATATTTCAGCCCTTCTAGCCATCGGAAATGCAAAAAATAAAAAGATTATTAATCTACAATGATGTCGCAATCGGCTGAACTAGCGATGAGTAAAAAATTTTTTTTCACAAATTGGCGATTGTTTGAAAAAAAAAGGTTTATTTTACTGTTTTTTTGAATTTCTCGATTTTTTTAAAAATAATAAAAATAGGAATTTCGGGATGATTCAGACTGTAGATAGGTCCATAAACAAGACTCTCTGAAAATTTCAAATAAATTGGTCGAGTAGAACTCCAGAAATCGTGACAAGAGTACTGAAAAAGCAAGTTCTGAGAAAAACGCATTTAAAGTTTTGCGTGAAGCCAAACCAGTATGGAGACCGAGTCAGTAAAATGCCTATATCTCCGAAAATAATTCAAATTTTCAAAAACCTTCTCATACCCATACTCTTAGATAGTTAAACTTTGAAAATATGAAATAAAAAAAATCTATTTTTTTATATTTCTACACTAGAATACCCCAAGAAGCAACTCAGCTATTGTTCTAATATTTTGTTGTATTTTTTAAATTTGCGCAGATTAAGTTCTAGTAGTTAGTTTATGAGAAAGGTAGGCTCTGCCATCGTGGAGGTGCGGAGCAAGAGAGCTGGTAGAAAATTTAAAGAAAACTGTAAATTTAGATGTTGTAATTCAAGTTACCTTTCTGTCTTACTTAGGAACTCAGCTATTGTTCTAATAATTTGTTGTATTTTTTAAATTTGCGCAGATTAAGTTGTAGTGGTTAGTTTTTGAGAAAGGTAGGCTCTGCCATCGTGGAGGTACGGAGCAAGAGAGCTGGTAGAAAATTCAAAGAAACTGTAAATTTAGATGTTGTAATTCAAGTTACTTTCTTGGTTTACTTAGGAAGCAACTCTGCTATTGTTCTAATATTATGTTGTATTCTAAAATGTGCGCGGATTAATTTCAAGTAGTTAGTTTTCGAGAAAGGTATGTATGTAGATATGTGTAAATAGCCAGAGAGCTGGTAGAAAAATTAAAGAAAATTGGTAATTCTATCAGTTGTATATAAATTCTTAACTTCCTGGTTTCTTTTGGAAGCAACTCAGCTATTATTCTAATATTTTGTTGTATTTTTTAATTTGCGTAGGCTAACGTATAGTAGTTAGTTTTTGAGAAAGGTAGGCCCTGCTGTCGGGAGGTACGGAGCAAACGTGTCAAGTCAGTTTTTGGGAGAACGGATCGTCCGATTTGAATGATTCAAAAAATATTTTACTCGCATTAACGTCATGAAAAAAATTGGTTACCTGGAAATCTATTTAAACCAATAGAAAGTACATGCATAAAATTTAGCATTGGTTACGTGTACTTTTTTCAGTTTTTTCAACACAACTTTTTTCAGGATACATATTTTGAAAATTTGTTTACATTTTTGGAAACTAGATGAAATTGTGCAAAACTTTTGTAAATAATGTTACATTGTTTGATTATTTAAAAAAAACTACAATCACAAGAATTTAATGAGTACGTTAGACTCCTTTTTGCAAGAATAGAAGCTTTACGTACTCTTTTCAATATAATTTTCTTTCGAGTATGTATTTTTAAAATCTGTTTAAACCAGTAGAAAGTAGATAAAATTCTGCAAAACTTTCACAAACAACACAATATTCTAATTACAACTAATAAACTACCCACAAGCCCCAAAAACGTCTACTACATTTTTATATCCCCAGGGGTACTTTGCAGTGTTTTAAGTCTCGCAAAAACGTGTTTTATGTCGTTGAGTAAAATTTTTTCAGCCCTCAGACTATTAAATGTATATACGACTATCTGCGAGTATATCTACTTGCATATCTAGCTGCCAAGTCGTTTTTTTTTAATTTTGCCGCCGACTATGGTAGAATTCTCGAGTACGGTTATTCCGGCATATCGACTTTTAGATTCTTATTTGTATACAGTCGATGGCAAAAATTAAACTTGAGTAAATAGATAGATAAATAGTTCTATAGATAAATAGATAAATAATTAAATAAAGTAGGGATGAAATAACAAATGTTAAAAAAATATTACGTTCTAATCAAAACTTTATTGGCCCGAATTTTCTATTTATTGCTACTAAAGGATGAAATATCGAATTCAAAGTCGTTTTATTTAAAACCTTTATATCGGAGTGTATAAAAGTGTTTTCTAGGAAATGTTGTAAATTTTATCTAGTTTCACCCTATCTAACTGAAATTTTTGAGTTATTTGATAAAAACCAAAAAATGTCCCGAATTTCTTGGGAAAAAATTGAAAAAGTCTTATGAAATCAATATTTTTTACAGATATAAGTTTATGAAGTTTGTTCTGAACCGATTTTGATAAAATTTTGACACATTTTAAAAAACACGTGTACAAATTAAATAGTATATAAATTTTTGAAATATATCAATTATTTTCTGAAGTACTCACAAATTTTGTACTATTATTTTTTTGTTACCAAGATAATTTATTACTCAGTTAACAAGAGTTAAAAACAATTACATTTCTTTATTGTTGATAACTTTCTTCAGATATTCAACTTTCTTTAATTGAAGATGAAAAAACAACAGAACATTTATATATTCTGATTGATCATCATAACGAGATAATAAAATTCCATAAATAAATAAATAAATAATTTTCTTTTGTGCAATTTCCAATTTGTAAAGGATTTTTTTAATTCAAACATTAATAGATAAATTACTAAATTATAACTAACTGATATTAACTTAAATATTAAAATTTATCAATAGTTTTCCCTACAAAAATATGTTTACTATAAAAAGTCAGAGAATTCTTTTTTAGTATATGGTTTTGTTTTATGTATTTTTTCGGTTTTTTGGTTTCCCCAATATATATTTTTGAAGTCAGTTTTAAAATTTGAAAACTAGATAAACTTCTGCACAAGTTTGCATAATACAATTGTATGATTCAATTTTTATTTCTATGTAAGAATTTCATATATGGTCGACACATATTGCAAATTTGCATATGGCAACGACATTGCACATTGTACAATTGTGGGTGTTGTACATTTTTTTAAATATATATATATATATATATATATATATATATATATATATATATATATATATATATATGTAAAACACCCCCCACACACTTGTTCTATATTTAAAATTTGAATTTGAATCAAAATTTGTATTCAAATATTCTTAAGAAATATTTATGAAACTATTTATTTATGAGATGAAAGTGTATCGGTTTAAATAATTTTTTAATATTTTTTATATACAAAATTTGACTAATAGAAATATCTGAATTTAATTGCAAGTTTTAAAATTTATTATTCAAAAATCTTTACATTCTTTGCCACTAAATAAAAAGTAGATATTGCCCTAACAATTTTCTTAGATATTTTAATTAAACAAATTAAATATAGTAATTACTTCTTTTAACTGAATTTTTTAAAAATTATATGTTAAAAATGATTACAAAAACAACCACCCTATTAATACATATATTTTTAATTTGTAGAGTCGTTTATGCTTAATACTTAGACTAACAATAAACATTCTATTTATTATTATATTAAATTAATATAATATGATTTTATTAACTTGCTTTTGTTAATAACTAGTTCCATCTTATAGAAAATGCAGAAACGTGTTTGTGGTTGCTTTCTTTACTGTAATTTCATTTTAGTATATGAGTTGTAAAAGCGAAAATATTCTTTGTTTAAAAATTTATAGAAGCAAATATTTGTTTATATTAAATTATACATATGTACTTTTAAAATATTAAAACCTAATGTCTGTTTAATGTATAAATAATAATACGTTTCATATCTTTATAATCTTAAAAAATTGTACTCTTGATAAATTAATATTTTTATTGTTTAATAATAATTTAAGACAATTTTAAGCACTATTATTAAACATTTATTAAAATAAATACAGCGCTTTTGACATTTAAACAGCACGAATATGTATTAATAAAAGTTCTTTAGCCTCTTATCTAGTTTTTATAGGTTTAAGCAAAACTGAAAAATATTAATTCGAAAAAAGTTACATTAGAAAAATAAATAAATTTTAGGGCGTTCCATATAAAACCAGTACCGACTTTTGTCACTCAACCTAAAACGACGCGTGATTTCAGGTTAAATGCAGATTTGCGTACCGGTTTATGTTCATATGAATTTTCAATAGCTATGTAAAATTTTTCTTGATTTTAAAAAACAAAAACGAACAATTAATAATACTGCAGTACAAAAAAAACAATTAAAATTATCACTGGCTATGTAAAAGGTAAATTCAGAACAAGTCTTTGGTATATAACTCATTCTAAATCGAAGCGTAAAATTAATCTATTTATGATAATAATTATAATAATTAGTGGCTATAAAAATTTGCATACAACATGAATAAATGTCGTAACCGATTATTCAGACTGTTTTTACTCATGTTATTAAACAAAAGCTAAGAAAATTCTAATAAGATTCCACTCTGTGAGAAGTGTGAGAAGATTTGCTTCGTGGTTTGAATTACATTGTGTAATGTTGCAACAAAAATACATAGAAATATATATAGGTATATATATACATATATATATATATATTATATATATATATATATATATAATTTACAACACGGAACGACAAGCAAAAACATGACTGTGGGATAGAATTTTCATAATAAATGAATTGTTATGGATTTATGTCGTTTGAAGACATTTTATAAAATTACTAAAAAAAATGCTATTAGTGAAAAATATAGTCCTAAATAATTCCTTTAAATTATTATTTAATAATAAATTTTGCAGGGTTAAATACATGCATTCAATCTTTGGTACAAACTTTGGTTTTTTACCTAAGTATGAAACGGTACAAATTTGTACTATTTTTAAAATATCTCAAAAACTAGTGAAGTTACTAAAAAAAAAATATAAGATGAAAAGATAGTTTATAAAATTTTTTAAATGTTGTTTTAAAACAATTTTGTGCTATTTTCAATATTTACAACTTTATATTCGTTTGAAAGCCTAAATATTTTTGTTTTTCTAAATAATATTTAATACTTATGAACCTTAGAAACTTTGATGTATAAAACGGAACAAAATTTTACTTTTTTCTTAATATCTCAAAAACTAATAAAGTTAGTAAAAAACAAAAAATGAAAATATAGTTTTTAAAATTCTTTAAAAGTTTCTCTAAGACAATTTTGTGCTATTTTCTACATTTACAGCTTTAGATTTATTGGAAAGCTTAAACATTTTTGTTCATGATTCAAAAGTTTAACCCAGGATTTAGTAACAAAAATATTAGTGGAGACAAAAGTTTGGCATATAATTTAATTTATATATATATATATATATATATATATATATAATTTTCTATGTATTCTATCAATTAAAACTTGTTTTCCGGAACTATGACATGTGTTTCTATGTAATTCTGTGTGGGTTTCAATATTATTGAGGTCACCATGCACTAATTAAATTATCTAATCAAACTGCAATTAGACAACTAAACACTACATTAACTATTACTATAGATGAATAAATAAATAAATAAATAATAAAAAATAAATATATATATATATATATATATAATGAGGTTTTGAAAATTCAACCACCAAAGCACCAAAGCAAATTATATAAAAAATAATTGATATTCGAATCTTTGTATGCAAAAAAGTATAAAAAATAATTTTATTAATTATATGAGTTTCAAAAATAATGCAAATATTTAAAATAATGCAAAAATGTTTGAACAAGATTTATTTAGAATTTTATAAGCTACATTTTGTTCCTAGAATGTTTTTTTGCTAAAATTTTAGTTACGAGATATTTTGAAAGTAGTGAAAATTTTCACCCAAAAAAACAATGCATTAGTTGCAATTGGCAAATTCAAAATTTTTTATAGTTTTTTAAGCTAGAATTATCAAAGTTAATTTAAAATTATATATTTTTTAACAATGAAATATTAAAAAAATTATATATTTTTTAACAATGAACTATTACAAAACTAAAGAGTTCAATAAACATAATAAATAAAAGAATAATTAAAATGTATATACTAACTTACAATATATACAGGAGTTAAAATTACTATTGTTTTATCATTTTTGCAAGCTATATTAAAGCACACAGAATATTGTAAATAATTTAATTTTATGTATATTTCTCAAATATACTATTTATTTTACATAAACGATATAAAAGTTCCAAGAGTTGCAATAAATAAATGTACATACTAGAAATTTACTCTTGAGGCTTTGAATATTATTTGTATATTATTTGAATATTACCATTTTTGAAAGCGTTTTTAAAGTATACCGAGTTGCTGTACGATAACATAATGTTAGAACATATTATAGATTATTCAATTTTGTACAAATATTGAATATATCATATCGAAATCACACGAGTGATTTAAAAGTTGTAGGCGATATAATAAATGAATGCTTAAATGAGTGCACGTAGATTTACTGTCTTGTTTCAAATGCTTTTTTAAAGTATATCGAGTTGCTGTAGGGACTTATGATTTTAGACAATATTATACCTTATTAAGTTTTGCACAAATTCACCAAATATTGTATTAACATTATACAAACTGTTCAAAAGTTACAGGTCATACAAAGACAAAGTGCTTAAACTCATTTAAAATTAAGCACACTACGATAGTTGTGTTTTCAAAAGCGATTTTGGAGTATACCGAGTTGCTGTAGAGACTAAAATGTTAGACAATTTTATATATTATTAAATTTCGCACAAATTCACCAAATATTGTAATAACATTATACAAACTGTTCAAAAGTTACAAGCGATATTAATGAATAAGTGCCAAACTCATTTAGGGTTAAAAACATTATGGTAGTTGTGCATTTTCAAAAGCGATTTTAAAGTATACCGAGTTGCTGTAGAGATTTATAATGTTAGACAATATTATACATTGATAAATTTTGCACAAAACCAAATATTGTACTAACATTAAACAAATTGTTCAAAAGTTACAAGCGATATAATGAATAAGTGTCTAAACTCACTTAGATTAAAACGCACTCTACAGTTGTATGTTTTCAAATGCGATTTTTAAGTACACCGAGTTGCTGTAGAAACTTATAATGTTAGACAATATTATACCTTATTAAATTTCGCAAAAATTCACCTAATATTGTATTAACATTAAACAAACTGTTCAAAAGTTACAGATCAGACAAAGAATAAGTGCATAATCTCATTTAAAACTAAGCACACTATAGTAGTTGTGTTTTCAAAAGCGATTTTTAAGTACGCCGAGTTGATGTAGAGCATAAATATGTTAGACAATATTATACCTTATTAAATTTAGCACAAATTTACCAAATACTGTAATAACATTACACAAACTGTTCAAAAGTTACAGGTCATACAAAGAATAAGTGCATAAACTCATTTAAAATTACGTACGGACATTTTTTTGGCTTTTGTCAAATAACAAAAATTTCATATGAAAGCACCTCTTTTCAGTTATACACTCCGAAATAAAAGTTTTGAATAAAACGACTTTGAATTCGATATTTCATCTTAATATGACGAGGCATGATTTTTGAGCTTATAAGTTATAAATATTAATAATACAACAAAAATGTTTAAGATATTTAGTATTTCATAAGCTACATTTTGTTCCTAGACTGTTTTTTGTTAAGTTTTTAGTTTACGAGATATTTTAAAAATCGTGAAAATTTTCACACAAAATAGTGTGAATTACTAAATGCTTGAATGTTTTTTTCAGCTTATGTTGTTAAACTTAAAGCAAAATTATATTGGCGAAATCAGCGCAATTATTTATAAACTAACCATATTTTTAGTATATTTTTTAGACTTATAAACTAATACATGTTTACATATGGTTGTTAGAGTTAGGGATTAAACTAACAGTTTAATCGTTCATTTCATTATTTTATAATTAAATTTAAGTTTATTAAAAATTGGTTAGTTAGTTAGTTTATTGGTTAGATAAAAAGATGAACAGGCAGACATGTAAAAGTACAGGTAACAAATCTTATTGTTTAAATCGATAATTCACACATATCGGAAAGTGCCCATTTTAGGAACCACGGTGTGAAATGGCAATGGGAACAATCTCTCACACTATTATTTCCTGAATTTAGTTTAAGTTTAACTCATCTCACAAACCTGCTCTAGGGCTATACTGCACATTATTATCAAAAAGTACAAGCAACTTGCCACAACGCATAGTACCACTTACAACTAGTTTGTCTGTAAATAATTAAATACACCTCCAAATACAAAGGTGTCTGTACTACTCCGCCAACATCTATTTTTCTTGTCGGTGTGCGTAGGTTCTTCGTCGTCAGATAAATTTATATTATATATATATATATATATATATATATATATATATATATATATATTACCTGTACCTGTGTACCTGTACTTACTCTATGTACCTGTATTGGTTTCCAGTTGCTCAAGAGACCTGACATATTATTATATCGTTGTATTGTGTTTTTGCCTTTGCCTTTGCCTTTGAACAGACAGAACACAACTAAACACAACACCGAGATGGAGGACAGGGCTGATAAATTGATGAATTTATAAATTTTTTAATTAATCTATCTATTAACATTCTGTAGAGTAAATTATAGTAATCGTCGAAGAATTGAAAATGAAAATTTTTACATTTCTTCACGTTTTGAAGGTTTCTGAACATTTTGGCATACCTCAGAAAAAATGGATGTGTGTGCGGGGATACAAATTTTTGCGCTGCATCATCAGCATACATAAATATTAGTACGGATCCCATAGAAATGTAAACAGCATTTATACTTATTATTAAAATTTCTATAAAATATCATTTTTGACCGCCAAATGGCATTTCTTTTTATTACTTTTCATATAAGATCTCCAAAATCGCTAGACCTTCCTTCCCAAAAATTTTATCAGTTTTTAATTTTGTGAGACCAAATGAAATATTTTTTGTATCATTGAAATCGGACGCTCCGTTCTCATAAAAACTGAGTTACTGTTTTTGGCATTTTTGCCCCATATCTTCGAAACGGCTGGACCTGCCTTTGCCAAAAACTAGTCATCACATCTTCCTATCAATAGGAATCGAATGTTTTTTGAACCATTCGAACCGTTACGGAGATACGGAGCAAAGAGTGCAGTGAATAGAAATCGAGTTTTTGAGAGAACGGAGCATCCGATTTGAATGATCTAAAAAACATTCAATTTGTAATGACGGGGAGAAGTGGTTATTAGTTTTTGGCAAAGGTAGGCCCAGCGGTTTCGGAGATACAGAGCTAAATGTTGAAAATATGGCAGTTTTTGAGAGAACTAAGCGTCCGATTTAAATGATTCAAAGAACTTTCTACTTGTTTCAACAAAAGGAAAAAAAAATTTGTTCTTAATTTTTTTTTCAAAAAATATTTTTGTAATTTTGGATTAAAAATTGAAAAAAATACCCAGACTAAGCACAGTCTAAGCGCCACTCTGGTACAAATGTTTACCCAAGTGCGTTTAGGCTGTTTATGTACTGGAGCACTTTTTCAATTTTGTGAAAAATATTAAAAAATGTGAAAATGCTGCCAAGCTAAGGTAAATTAGGCAACTTTTTTTTTTGAAATTAAGTTCGAAATGAAATGAAATGACGATTGTTAATGTTCTGGAGATAAATTGATTGATTTGTGATTTACATTTGATTTGCTCAGATATAACAAGATAGCAAGAATAATGAAATTTACAGTATTTGCTGTAATAATATATTTGAAAACGTTTAAAATTTCTCGAATATATTTCATTACGGTACGAGAAGTTCCAGCAATTTGCCTTGAGGCACGATGCCATACACCACTAGTTATGTGTAATTTAGCCATATAACTCGTAGGGTATGTAAATAACACTGATTGTTATATAATATGAATGAACAATAAAAAAAATATATATGTTAGCTATATGTAAAGGGCGCTATGCTATTTTGCATATGAATAGAATAACAAAACAATAATGTATGTGTGTGAGTACATTATATATAGTGACATATAGAGATAAATATTTGTATATTTTTGCAGCCCAATCGTCGAATTAAAAAAAAGATTAAATAACAAAATTATTTATTCCATTAAATGTTTCTACACTTGATGTGTGTCATCATTCAGTAATCTAAAAAACATATAACATAAATACAAAGTTGATGATTAATATAAATATATAAAAAGGAGGAAAATATACATATACAATATCAAACCAGGAAAAACAACAGAAAAAATTAATTATGATGTAAAATTGATTGAACACTAAATTTGTGTAAAATAATAAAATACTATTATATTAACAAACGAGAAATAGAAGGAGCACATATTGCCCTCTTATATTTAATGTTATTGATAGCGGTGCATTGTGGACACTGATCAAGGTTACAACGCAAGTGTAGTGATGGAGTGGGAGCGGGTTGTGAGAAACGAAAGGGGAATAAGAAACAGAGAAGAAATATAACGAACGAAAGATTCTAAAACTGTATAGAATCACTTTTTATGAAATTAATGATGACTTTGTAACTGTCATGTAAGAGATGACATGAGGAATTACGTTTGTTGACACAAGAAGTATTAAGGGATATAAGGAAAGATTCAACTATCTTTCTAAGGTACAATTCATATCAAGTTCCATCACAAGAGATAAAAATTGTTAGAGACAATAAACGAGGAATCAGAGATGAAGTGTGTAAATTTCGCCTAATTTAAAAAATACTACCTAGTTTAGGTAAAAAACCTAACATTTATCCATCCCTGTGTCGTGTTCTTTGGGTACATAATATCATTTTATCCGAATGTGTGAGTTAGACTCGTGTCGTGACTCATTCCATCTGCAGACTCAGTTTTACACTACTCGACTCGGTTGCATGCTGCTTTCGCTCGACGATATTTGAATCTCGATATACAATAATAATAATACATCGATATATACATATACACATCTATAAATACATATATACATATATATTTATATATATATATATATATATATATATATCTTGTGCGAAATTCGCAACGGCGAAGTTTTGGTGTCGATTGAACAGTTGGTGTTGGGAAAACCGTGAGGCTACCACGCGATTGGTAGATTGGAAATTTTGTTAAGAAAATTTGGTGGAATTTTGGTGTAAAGTGTGTAAATTGGTGGCTAAAAGTCTGGTTTATATTGTGGTTAAATTTGGGAGTGTTTGGGTTAGTGGTTGTCTGGGAATTTGAAGCCAAAGTTGGGGTTTAGGTGTGAGGGTTAATTAAGTTGGGATTGTGGAGTGAAATTTAATCCAAATTTGGAAAAAAAATTTTGGTAAATTTTGGATTATTAATAAAACTAGTGTTTTGTTTTGTGGTTTATTATATGTGTAAATAAGCTGCTAGCAAGATTTTTAAACAATTTTTGTTTTTTGATGAACAATGTGATGTGATTTTACAACAACCTTTGGTGTTAGGTGATTGGTGAAAATTTTAAGTAAATTTGAATTTAAAGATTTTTTTTTTGAAAATTGTGCAAATTGGTTGCCAAAAGTCTGCTTCATCATGTGAATTACTATATTGTGTGAATAAGTTCTAAATGACCAAAAATTTTTTAACATTTAAGTGGATACAGTTATTTTCATCAATTCGGTGGTAAATATTATTATTATTATTTATTAATTAATATTATGGTAAGTTGTATAAATTATTTTATTTTGTGGATAGATAGATAGATATATTGTTTTATATTGTACAAATTGATACCTAAAAGTCTAATTTAACATTTCTTTTGACTTATCATATAAAAAAGTGGATGGATCCTCAGATTTTTCAAAGAAAGCCTTATAATTTGTATAATTACGATTTTGGGTGAAAATTTTAAGTAAATTCGAATTTGAAGAATTTTTTTTTTAAAAATTGTGGAAATTGTTTTCCAAAAGTCTGTTTCATCATGTGAATTCTTGTATTGTGTAAATAAGTGATTGGATTACCAAAATTTTGGAATAAAAACTCCTAATTTATATGCTTTTAAATGGATATTGTTCTTTTGATCAATTTGGTGGTAAATATTGTGGTAAGTTGTATAAATTTTTTTTTATGTGGATAGATAGATAGACGTTATTGTTTTATATTGTACAAATTGATATCTAAGGGTCTAATTTATCATTTTTTTTGTCATGTCACATAAAAAAGTGGATGGATGCCCAGAATTTTCAAAGAAAATCTAATAATTTGTCTGGTTACGACTTTGATTTTAAAATAGTAAAATTTTTAATAAAATTCGAAAAAAATGTGGCTGAAATTATAATGTATATAAAATATAATTCCCAAAAGTCTATTTGACTATTTACTATATAATACTAAGTGAAATTTTTGGAAGAATTTAATATTTTATACATCAACTTCACAATTTATGTTCTGTGGTAAATCTTGTGGTTTTATAATTACAATTTTTGGTTTTTTATGAAAGTTTTATAAAAATTTGACTAAAATTAGGTTGTAGGTTTTGAAAATTGGTACACGAGGGTCAAATTTATCCAAATTTAATCTAAATACTGTTTCAAAATGTAGAAATTGGTACCTAAAAGTTGGTTATTATGTTCAAAATTTGGAATCCAGTAAAATAATAAAAATACAATATATAAATATAATTAATATATATATATTATATATATATATATATATTTATATATATATATAAAGAATATACATAATTTTCTTCTTCAGTTCTAAGTTATTTTTTTTATTTTATTGGTTTGGGGTTTTTTATTAAACAATGTCTTTAAAAATTTTGTATTGTGTTCTTTTTTCTGGATTTGATATGTATTAATATTTTTTATATTTGTCATATCTTTTAGTAATTTTGTAATTTTTTCTTTAAACTTTGTCAAATATTTTTTTAGAATTTATCAAACACGCTAAATGATGACACACACAGTGTCGAAACGTACATAATACATACACACATATATATATATATATATATATATATATATATATATATATATATATATATATATATATGAGTGAGTTCTTGAGGGCGATACATCAAACAAAGAGAAGCCAAAGATTTATAAAATAATCTTTATTTCCAAACGTTTCGACATTCAATTTAATGTCATCATCAGTGACATTAAATTGAATGTCGAAACGTTTGGAAATAAAGATTATTTTATAAATCTTTGGCTTCTCTTTGTTTGATGTATCGCCCTCAAGAACTCACTCATATATTTCAACATCAAAATTAACTACTAAATCATATATATATATATATATATATATATATATATATATATATATATATTATGTTAATAGATATTCTGAATTACCAATTTTAAATTCAATTTATTGATCGATTTTTTCAAGATCATAATTTGATTTTACAGAAATTAAAGAAGAAAAAAATATAATAATTATACATAATAAAAAAATAATTAATCTTCAAATAATAATAAAAAAAAATATTTTTACTAAAAATTAGTCAAAATATTTATTACTTCATATTTTGACTGTTAAATTTAATAGAACAAACAATATATATTTTTTTTATAACTAACAGTTTTATTTTCTCAATTAGTAAGAAATTAGGAAAATAAAAGTGCTACTTATAGAAAATTTTGCTATTATTTTTACGATTTTTTAATGTTATTTTCGAACAATTTTTTGTTATTGTGAACATATATTATTAGTTGTAAAATAAATTGCCAAAAGAGGAAGTTCAAGAAGTAATTATCACAATTTTAATAAAAACATTAAATATGTTTTGTTAATGTATATAAATTAGACACAAAGCTGTTTTTATGTTTTCTTAGTCAAATATAAAAAAAATTTAGCACTTTATTCAAATTAACAAGCAGATATTTCGTTCTGTTCTCTTTGAATGCTATATTTGAGTAGACTGAGATGCTGTAGGGTATTATAATATTAGACAATATTATATCTCATTGAATTCTGTAAAAAATTGTTGAATATATTATTTATTTTAAATGAACGGTTTCAAAGTTACAAGAGATATTATAAATAAATGCGCCAATGAATTATACTGAGACTGTATCACTTTTCAATTGCGATTTTAAAGTATACCGAGTTGCTGTAGAGCATTGTGATGTTAGAAAATATTATAGACAATTTAGTTTTAAACATATTTGCAGAATATTTTATTAACATTAGACAAACCGTTTAAAAGTTACAAGAGATAAGAAATACATGCATACAGTTGCAATCGCCATATTGTATGTTAAATCTATGAAACACGTGCAACGTAGCTGCTACGTACCCAACCGTAAAAAACTTACAAAAAACTCTCTTTTTTTTTTTATTAAATTATACAAATTATAATACAATTGCCATTACAATTTATTTTGCACGTGATTAACATCATTCCACAAATCTCTCTTCTTTATTTTTTTGTCCCTAACCTAAAAAACGAGTCACTTCAAACTGTCAAATGTTTTTTCACAACTCAAATTATATAATCTCGGCGATAATATGTATAATTTAAAACCATCCAAACGACATTTGACGGATTGACCTGCTTATTACGAGAAATTATATTCGACTTGTTACTTTTTTTTTACTTCTTGGTCGATGAAGTTCCGTTTGTCGAACCAGGGCAGAATCGAAAATCGACAACACTATAAAAGATAGTAGAAATTGTGTTTTTGGTTGTTGTATCTCTTGTAACTTTTAAACGGTTTGTCCGATTTGAATGAAATATTAGACAAATCTTAACAGAATTAAATAATCTATAATTTTTTCTAACATTATAAAACCCTACAGCAACTCGGTATACTTTAAAATTGCACCTAAATACAAACAATTAATGCAAGGGTTGATTGAGACTTGAGTTGCACCTGATTCGTGTATTTATTTATTATATCTCTTGTAACTTTTAAACAATTCATCTAATCCAAATGAAATATTACACAAATTTGTACAAAATTAAATTCTTCATAATATTTAGTAAATTTCTTTGCACTTAGAACGCAACCCAATGGTTGGCTTTAAATTTTACCCACATGTTTGTATCACATTAGAATGTCTTTAACATGAAATCTAGTGTATGACTTTTTAAATTATAATTTAAAAACAAGTTTTGGATTCAGTCAGTCAGTCAGTCAATCACCTAATGTTTTTTTTATATATATAATTTAATTTTTTTATTAAATAAAAACAGTTATGGAGAAGATTTGTACAAAACTGGTATTTGTGTGAATTATTATATTCTCATATCGAATATATATATTAGTAACTGTTTGTTAAATATTTAAACAAATTTTTTGACTTACTTAAATTCTAAAATGTTAATTATTATTTATAAATTTAGATAATTTATAAATGAGATAAAAATAAATCCACCAAATTTCTTCGAGCATTTTTATGCAATTTAATATAATTTCCGAATTTATTGCATTAAAAAATTACTTTTATTTTGAAGATTTCAAAATTTTTCCACAAAAAATCGTGTAATATAAATTATTTATTATATTATAATATTTTTACTAATATCATTTATTTTTAATTGGGAACATAATATTTATATTTTTATATTTATATTTATATTTATATTTATATTTTTATATATTTATATTTATATTTTTATATATTTATATTTATATTTTTATATATTTATATTTATATTTTTATTTTTATATTTATATTTGTATTCATATTTTTATATTTATATTTGTATTTATATTTTTATATTTATATTTATATTTATATTTATATTTATTTATAAAAAATTACTTTTATTTTGAAAGTTTCATAATTTAGTGACAAGAAATTATCATTATTATTATTATTATTATTTATTACTATTATCATTTATTTTTAATTTGGAATTCGAGTATTAATTCAAATTTAAATACATTTTCTTCTATTTTTTGTACCATATGTATAATTTAACTAATTTATTGAATAATTTTCGAATAAATAAAATCTGGAAACATTTTATGCCTGAGCTGCATCTTTTTTAAAAAATATTTAGATTTTTAATTTAAATTTAAATTTTATATTTAAATTTTAACCCAAACTTTTTATTTTATTTTTGCAAGATATACACAATGTTTAAAATTACATTTTTTTGCAAAATATTTTTAGTAGTACCATTATTATACTTTAATTTATCTGTAAATGTTAAAAATTCTAGGTTAAAATTAAAATTATTATTAATTTTTAATATTTTTCAGATGGCATGAACCTTGTCTTGAAGAACCTCATTCTTCGATTGACACCAGGTTTGTTTTATTTTTTTAATTAAAAATTAACTAAATAAAAAATTCAACTAATTATTAACTTAACAAATTATTTACATATTAAACTAATAGTGTATGTATTTTTTAAAATTATTTGTTAACTAAATACTCAAATTTTCATTATTTCAAATTTATATTATTAATTAAAGAAAATATGGAAAAATAATATGGACCAGCTGATTTTTTTTTTATTTTTAAATTTTAACCTAAACTTTTCATTTTATTTTTGCACAAGCTAAAGCAATATGTTGTTTATTATGTAATTAGTATTGTTTTTTATGTTTATCAATATTTTTTATATTTTTTTTAGTGATTTAAGACATAAATAAGATATGAAAAATTAATATGCACCAGCTGATTTTTTTTTAATTTTTAAATTTATAAACTAAACCTTTTATTTTATTTTTGCACAAGCTAAAAAAAATAGGTTTTTTATTGTTTATTCAGTATTATTTATTATGTTTTTTTAACATTTTTAATATTTTTTAGTGATTTAAGACTGTCGGCTTCAGATCTTCTATATGGATTTACCCGAATACAACCTTGCAGTATTAGAAGATCTTTTAGTGTTATACGTAAGTATATTTTATTTAATACATTATATATATTTATGAAACTAGGATATTTGAAAACTAGATTAAATTCTTCAAATATTTTGCTAATATTATTTTTGGCTAATTTGCACTGAAAAAGAAATGCAAGCTTTAGAAGTTCTGAAAATGATTCAAGATGATCAATAAGAGCATTTGTTCACTTTTTCAAATTTCACTTTTTCAGTAAAACTTCTTTTAAAAATTTGTCTAATATATAAAATTTACATAAAAATCTTCAAAAATTTCGTTAATATTGTTTTAGTCCAAACTCTTCAGAAAAAGAATTAAAGTCTAAGAATTTTTAAAAGCCATTATATATTTGCATGTTTTCATAATAAACCAACAGGGTTTTTTATAGTTTTGGGCACTTGACTATCGTTGAGATAAACATAAAGCAAAATATTATACATAGTTAGAAAGCTTATTAAATTTAGAAAAAACTTTACAAAGACTATTTTCATAAACAAAATACAGAAAAAGAGCTAGAAGCCTCAGAATCATCAAAAAGCTATTTTCAATATGCACATTTTATAAAAGTGTCTATAGTGATAAGGATGCACTTTTCTTAGTTTTTGGACTTGACTGTCTTTAGGATAAACTTTGTACAAAACATTATATTTAGTTAGAAAGCCTATAAAATTTAGGAAAAACTTTACTAAGACAATTTTTACATCCAACTTATAGAAACAGTACTATAAATCTGAGAAACAATAAAATATAAATTGCATATACATATATATTTTTCAAAAGTGCATAGGGTGAACATGATGCACTTTTTTGGTTTTTTATATTTTTTAAAACATTATACACAGTTAGAAAGCTTATAAAATCAAGAAAAAAAACTATACTAAGACATTTTTACATACGGAATTTCAAAAAAGTACTATAAGCCTAAGAATTAGCAAAGCAAATATATATTTGTTAGTATCCATAGTAAATCAGGTGACCCTTACTCAGTTTTTTGACCTTCACTGCTTTTGGGATAAACATAAAGCAAAATATTGTACACAGTTAGAAAGCTCATAAAATTTATGAAAAACTTTGAAAAGACTATTTTTACATCCAACTCATAGAAAAAGTTCTGAGAATTAGCAAAGCAAATATATATTTGTTAAAAGTGTCCATAGTAAATCAGGTGACCTTCCCTAAATTTTTTGACCTTCACTGCTTTTGGGATAAACATAAAGCAAAACACTATAAACAGTTAAAAAGCTTATAAAATTTAGAAAAAACTTTACTAAAAACATTTTTCCATACAGAATATAGAAAAACAGCTATAAGTAGTATATAATACTATGTTCAGAAAACATCGACTTGTATTGATTAGGTTTTTTGCAATTACATACATTTTCATGCAGATTTTATGAAAATTTCTCGACTTGATTCGATTCTATCAATTAGTTAAGCAAATTGAAGATTAAATCGTAGATAAATTTTATTTAATAGAAGCAAGTTGGAATTAAATAATCAATGTTGAATAAATTTACTGGGCTGGATTAGGGATATTTATACACGGAGGATTTCAAATGATGAAAACAAATCTAAAGGGTCAGAATTCTATTCTTTAGGTAAAATAATAGTTTGTTTCTTAGTACCAAAAGAATTATTTAAGCCAATACTATGTTTGCTACGTAAATAAAACAAAAAATTGTCTCAAATTGTTTGTATCTTATTAAAATGTTGCAAATTGTCTCAAAATGTTGAAAATTGTCTTGAAATGTTGAGAATCAGCATAACTGTATGTCTCAAAACCAACGAAACAAGTAGTTACCAAAGTTCAACAATTATTTTAAAAATGTTTTCAAATATAAATATTAATATAAATATAGAATATTAATATAAATATAAATATAGAATATAAATATGAATATAAATGCAAAATATAAATATGAATATAAATGCAGAACATAAATATGAATATTTTGCATTTATATGAATGCAAAATATAAATATAAATGCAAAATATAAATATCAATATAAATATAAATATATAAATATATAAATATATAAATTATAAATATATAAATATACAAATATAAATATATAAATATTAATATAAATAAAAAAAATAGATACATATTGATACATAATTGTTAATGTCAATTTTAATTTTAAAAACTATAAAACAAAACCCCGAGTTTATTCTATTCCGAACAATTTTAATTAATTAATTTCAAATATTTAATTATTTCTTAGTTAAATGAAATATGATTGCTAAAAGCTGAGCACGCCTATCGATTTGTTATTTAGAAGTGTCCTTTGTTTACTTACAAATTTTTGGCAAATTTTCCGATATAGAAAAAACTCTCTCACTTGCAACCGAACTAAAGTGTTATATAATAATTCTGGAAATTTTGTTCTTTTATTTGTGGCTTTTAGGGCTAAAAACTCTTTTCTTAAATTTGAGTAGAGCAATGCACTCTAAAAACAGTTTTTTTCGCTAAAACACCGGTTTTCGAATTTCATAATTTTCGTCAAAAAACCGGTTTTTGAAAACCGACAAACCCTACTCACAACCAACAAAACAAATAGTTACCAAAGTTTAACAGTTATTTTAAAAATGTTACCAACAACTTATAATATATAAAATTTTTTTATTACATCAATTACAATGTCTATTTTTATTTTTCCAGATCACAACAAACGATTTGAACCAGGTTCGTCCGATTTTCGACCTTATTCGAGTCTACCACACGGCTATGATGTTAACAAAAGTGCTTTTTTGAGATCACTGAGCGAACGCAAAACGAAAAAATCGACTGAAAATAATAGCAAAAACGATAAAAATTCGCCAGAGAACGATAAAAATTTGCCAGAAAACGATACGAATTTGCAAAAAAACGATAACAAGGACCAAAAAATTGACGAAAATAATAAAAATTCGCCAGAAATCGATACGAATTTACAAGAAAACGTTAGCAAGATCGAAAAAATTGACAAAAATAATACAAACGATAAAAATTCGCCAGAAATTGATACAAATTTGCAAGAAAACGATAGCAAGGACGAAAAAATTGGCGAAAATAATAAAGACGATAAAAATTCGCCAGGAAACGATTCGAGTTTACAAAGAAACGATAGCAAGATCGAAAAAATTGACGAAAGTAATAAAAACGATAAAAATTCGCCAGGAATTGATACAAATTTACAAGAAAACTACAGCAAGACCGAAAAAAATGACGAAAATGTTGACCAGGGGTCGAAAAACCCAGAAATTGACCACCAGAACGAAGCTGGTGAAATTTTAGAAGTTGAACAATGTGATAAAAACGATTTGGCTTTTGATAAAAATAGTGTTAAGGACAAGCAAGACAAGAAACAGAACCCTAAGGCTCAAAAAATTAAACCAGAGCCTAAAACCAACAAAGTTGTGCCCAAAATTGATGAACCAACCACCAAACCAGCTCCGAAATCCAAGGCGAGCAAAAGAAGCGCTCGTCGAAGACGTTTTAATTCTTTAAGCCCTACAAGATCTGACAACCTCAAAAAACATGTCCAGAACAGAAAAAAGGGCTCCAAAACACGCTACACGTCCTTGTCAGACCCTAACAAAGAAATCCTTCAAATGCCCAACGATGAGATACCTAAAGACCTAAAAATCGGAGGCGAGGATGATGTAGACAACATGCCCAAATGGGCTAAAGTCATCTTAAAAAAAAATTTAGTCCTTGACTCAGACTGCCCTTCGTCCTCTGATGAACTCACCATGAACAAAAACAAACCAGAAGACACCACCAAAGACCAACCATATGAATCTGATGAAAATTCTGGTCCTGGTAAACCAACTGATACCATCCCTAAGTCCTTTATTACTAGTGAGTCTGATGACAGTTGTGGTGGAGGACAAATCAAGTCCTCCAGGAAGAGATTTGGTGGTTTTTTGGATGTTGCCAGATGTGATGATGGTGTTGACAGTGACCAGAGTAACGCAGGGAATTTGAATTTTGCTTCGGAGAGCCTGGAGGATCTTCCTTATTCGGCTATGGAGCTTCTAGATGATGGCAGGGTTGATGGGATTAGGGCCAGGAAGGTTAGGGTTAGGAATGCTGAACGAATCACAGGTGAGATAAATGATTATTGATTGTTATTTGATTTTTTCCACTAAGAATTTGACAAATATCAGCTTTTGGAGGTAAATTGGAAGTAAATTGATGTTTTTGGAACATCTGTCAGTAGATTTTTAAGGATTTGCTGGCCAAGTTTAATTATTTTTTACCAGGGGTTTTATTTGGTTGGTTTTCCAAAGTTTGTATTTTTGCTAGAAAGTTAGATTTGTTGATTTTATGTCAAGTTATTCTGAATCCTTTAGTACCTGAATGATCTGGACTTCCATTGACGTTTTCTCACAAATGGTTGAACCGATTGCAAAAATTCAAATGCCATTTGATGAAGAACACGCCTTGGTTTGTTTTGCACATATTTTCTCGACGTTTATAGTCAATCTGAATCTTTTGCTATCAAAATTGATAAAAGTTACATCGTGGTGTTGCAATTTTAAGTTGTCATTTAATTTTTTTTGCTCAGAATTTAATATTTTTACCATTTGGAGGTAAATTGATGTTTTAAGGACATCTGTCAGTGGAATTTTAAGGTTGTTACCAAGTTCAATTATATTTGGACCAGAGAATTTACTTCTTGGTTTTCTAAAGTTTGTGTTTTTGCTAGAAAATTCGATTTGCTGATTTTTTCTCAAGTTATTCTGAATCGTTTGGTACCACAATTGATAAAAGTATGTGTGTGCCAAAGTCTGGACTTCCATTGATGTTTTCTCAAAAACGGTTGAACCGATTTAAAATATTTAAATGCCATTTGATAAAGGTCATGTCTTGGTTTATTTTGTTCGTATTTTTTTGACCTTTATAGTCATTCTGAATCTTTTGGCACTAATATTAGAAACAGTTTGTGGGCGTGCCAATACGAAAGCTTATGTTGACGTATCCTCAAAAACGGCTCAACTGATTTTAAAAATTTAAATGCCATTTGATGAAGTTCAGGCCTTGGTTTGTTTTGCACGTATTTTCTCGACATTTATAGTCATTCTGAATCTTTTGGTACTAATATTAAAAACTGTCTGTGGGTGTATCGATACTTAAACTTTCACTGACGTTTTCTAAAAAACGATTGAATTGTTTTAAAAAATTTAAAAGCCATTCGATTGAGAACACGCGTTGGTTTGTTTTGCACGTATTTTCTCGACGTTTAAAGTCATTCTGAATCTTTTGCTACCAAAATTGATAAGAATAAGTCTTGGTGTTACAATTTGACCTGTTGTTGGCTGTTTTCTAAAAAACAACTAAACCGCTTTCAAAAATTTAAAAGCCATTCGATAAAAGACACGTGTTGGTTTATTTTGTATGTGTTTTTTCAACGTTTATAGTCATTCTGAATCTTTTGGCACTAATATTGATTACATTTCGAGGGTGTGCTCGAAATTTGACCTGTCGTTGACGTTTTCTCAAAAGCGATTAAACATATTTTGGAAATTTAAAAGCCAATCGATGAAAGACAAGTGTTGATTCATTTTGTACGTATTGTCTTGACGTTTATAGTGATTCTGAATCTTTTGGCACTAATATTGATTGCAATTTGAGGATGTGCTCGAATATTTGACCTGTCGTTGATATTTTCTCAAAAACGGTTGAACCGATTTCAAAAATTTAAAAGCCATCTATTTGACGACATGCATTGTTTTGTTTTGCACATGTTTTCTCGACGTTTATAGTCATTATGAATATTTTGGCATTAAAACTTGCGAAAGTAAGTCTGTGTATCAAAATTTGACCTGTCGTCGAAGTTTTCTCAAAAAGGGTTGAACCGATTTCAAAAATTTAAAAGCTATTTGATGAAGAACACCCATTGGTTTGTTTTGTTCATATCTTCTTGACGTTTTTAGTCATTCTGAATCTTTTGCTATCAAAATTGATAATAGTAAGTCTGGGTGTTGCAATTTGACTTGTCGTCGACGTTATCCCAAAAACGGTTGAACCGATTTCAAAAATTTAAAAGCTAATCGATCAAGAATACCCATTGGTTTGTTTTGTACGTGTTCTCTCGACCTTTATAGCGATTCTGAATCCTTTGACACTAATATTGTATTGGTTACATTTTGTGGGCGTGCTCGAATACTTAAACTGTCGTTGACTTTTTCTGAAAAACGAGTGAACCGATTTCAAATTTTTAAAAGCGATTTGATGAAGGGCACGCCTTGGTTTGTTTTGTTTGTATCTCCTTGACGTTTAAAGTCATTCTGAATCCTTTGGCACTAATATTATAAACAGTTTGTGGGTGAGTCATTATTTGACCTGTCGTCGACGTTTTCTCAAAAACTGCTGAACCGATTTTGAAAATGTAAAAGCCATTCGATAAAGCTCGATAAGGACTAGCATTTCTTAATTTTGCGATCATGCAAGCCGTTTATTTTTATTTAACGGCGAAACGCAAAATTTTGCTTGTAAAACATTAAACATTATATAACTTTTTCAGCAGAAATTTTTCAGTGCTGTTTTCAATGTTTTTTAATCAAAAATAAGTAGTGAATAGATTTTATTGAAATTTTTATATATATCTTAGTGATACTTCAGGAACAATATTAAAATTTAATATATATAATTCAGTTGGAAAAAGCACTAAAAATTATTAAATATTGACCTAGAAACGTTTTATTCTTCGCCTTGAGACTTATATACATATATGTTAGGTTGGTTGCATAGTTTCTAGTTAAATATTTTTATAAATCTACATATATATATATATATATATATATATATATATATGTATATATGTATATATATATGTATATATAAACTAGACTGCCCGGCCACGCTTTGCTGTGGCTCTTATTAAAATCCACTGAATATATTTTATTTAATTTTTTTATATTGACAAATTGTTCAAACATATTTAATTTATTTGCACTTTATTTCATATTTTTGTCTAAAAAATCATTTCTATAACTCTTTTTGAATTTTTGTTTGCATAGTAATTATTATAATAGTAATTATTAATTATTTTTTTATAATTTTTTGCCTAAACTTTTTTTAATATTGAATTGACAATAACTTTTGAACGGTTTGTCTAAATTAAATGAAATATTTGACAAATTTGTATAAAATCTATTATAATTTGTTCTAATATTATAACGCCATACAGCAACTTGGTATACTTTAAAATCGTTTTGAAAAATTACCTATTAAAATGAATGCTCCCAAAAGCATAAATGCCCAAGCTTACTTGGTTTCTAGCGCATTTATTTATTATATTTCTAGTTTAGTAAGTTTTAAACCGTTTGTCTAATATAAATGAAATATTTGGTGAATTTGTACAAAATTGTGTAATTTATAAATTTGTTTAACATCATAAGACCCTACAGCAACTCGGTGTACTTTAAAATATTAAAATACTCCTTGAACGTGTTAATTTTTGCAAAAACGCACTTTGGTTTTATATATTGCATAACATCAAAGCTATTCCGTTAATATATATGGTGTATTCGGGAAATTTGTTTAAAGATAAATGATTTAAAATATTGTCTAACATTATAAAGTTCTACAGCAACTCGGTATACTTTAAAATCGCAATATGAAACCTCGTATTTAAATTGCGACACTCAAAATGTTGTATCGATAAGAATCCATTCATTTTAACGTGACAAGTATTTTGTTATCAGTGTAACTATACACCTGTTATTAACATATATATATATATATATATATATATATATATTTATTTATTTATTAGTATATATCTGATAAACGAATCGCAAAACGCTTGCGCATTTTCCTTGAAATTTTCAGTCGTTTTGTGTACGTAACCTGATTATAATATATATTATATATATTATATTCAGGACAAAATTTGATAAAAAGAAGTATAAAAATTATATTTCAATAATTAATTATACAAATTTCTCAAAAAATTAAATGAAAATTTTAATTACTGATGTGTAAAATCATATTTAAAATGCTAAAGTGTATATTGAGGTGATTTTTTATTACAACCTGCGTATACAATTTATTAAAAAAAATATATAATAGTTTTTCGTTTAAAAAATATTAATAATGTTATCAACATTAAAAAAAATATTTTAAAAAATATTAATAATGTTATATTAAAAAAATATATATAAAATTTAAAGATACTTGTAACGATTTTATGATGACTAAATTTTAATTAAGAATTAAATTTATATATTGTTATTTAAAAAGTTTATTTTAAATAGGTTTGTGGTAGTGGCCTAATGAAAATTGTTTTTACTAATTTAATAAAACTTTAAACAAAAAGTTTATTATTGTGAACAAATTTTAGGCTTAACAGCAAAAATGACATGAAGTCTTTGTCATTTTTTGAAATTTTTGCTGTATTGTTATTATATGGGACTATTATTTTATATCTTTTCTATAAGTGGAGACTTTTTAGAAATTCTAGATTGATTTTACATCGTATGTTCTGTAAGTAGATAATTTAGAAAATTATTCTAAATATTTATCAAACTAAATAAAAAAAAATAAATAACAAAGATTAATTGACATAATTTCTACTTTCTTCAAAATTTAAAATAAATAGTTCATTCATATAATTATTAATAAAATAAATAATTTTACAATATTTTATGAAGTACATATAAATGCTGTAAGTCTCATTTGTTCATAAATTTAAAGTTGAGAAAAAAATAGTTTTTAAAATCGAATGAGACAAAATTCTTCGTCTACTATTTGTTTAAAAAAAAAACAAGAAGTGTCAGGAATTTTTTTCCAGACCAAGTACTATACACCACTAGTTTATCAACATACAATAAAACCCCGTTAAGACGATTTCCTAGAGACCAGACCAAAAACGCTCCTCGTGCAAAAAAGCGTTTTAGGTGTGATAGAGTCTAAATTTGCTTTACAAAGTGGCGTATTAAGCGGGTAATAGTACCAGGTAAAATTGTATTAAAGGGGTTTTACTATATTTTTAATAAAATTGTTCATTATTATTATTATTATACAGTAAAACCCCTTTAAGACGATCTCCTAGAAACCAGACCAAAAACGCGCCTCGTGCGAAAAAGCGTTTTAGGTGTGATAAAGCCTAAATTTGCCTTTACAAAGTGGCGTATTAAGCGGGTTGTTGTATGAGATAAAATCGTATTAACGGGGTTCTACTGCTTTTTTAATAAAATTTTTAGAAACACAGAGTAATATGGTCAGTCGAGTGTGTCGGACGGACGGCAGGTGAATGAATTGTTCTGAGTCAGCAGACAAATATATACATATATACATTTATATATATATATATATATATATGTATGTATATATATATTAATGTATATGTACCTATATATGTAGTAAAATAAAATAACAACAAAAAGGCAAAACACGAAACGTCGAACAACTGTTGCAGCCGAGTATTGCACAGAGAGTATATAAACATTTCATTTGCATTGGTGGACAAGATTATTTTTTGTACGGTCCATATTAATATTTATCCACCCCAAAATATTTTTTTTAATAAATTTATAATATAATTTATTTCGTAAAATTTTTGTGGGTTGATTTAAGGAAGTGTACTATATATAAAATGCATTTTGAAATGGATCAAATATAATAAGCGATGCATTTTTTGGATAAGTCTCATTTTTGCGAATGATTTAGGGGTATACCGAGTTGTTGTACGGACTTATGATAGACAATATTGTAGATTATTGAATTTTGTACGAATTTTCCGAATATACTATTTACAAACCACAAATAGTTTAAAAGTTATAAATTTTTTTAAGAATGTTTGCATCTAATTTCAGTTCAAGACGTGTGCTAAGAATATTTTTTGTTTTATTGCGATTTATTTATAAGTATACCGAGTTGTTATAGGGACTTACAATGTTAGACAATATTGTAGATTATTTAATTTTGTACGATTTTGCTTAAGACACTATTTATTTTTCTTGAATATTTTAAAAGTTACAAATTTTAGAACGAATAAATGCAACTTTATCATCTAATTTCTGCTGAAGACATAAGTTGCCAATATTATGTTTTATGAGTATACTGAGTTGATGTAGGGACTTATGATGTTAGGAAATATTATAGATAATTCAATTTTAAACAAATTTACCAAATACACTATATACGTTATATTTTCTTAAGCAATTTTAAAGTATACCGAGTTGTTGTAGGGACTTATGGTGTAAGGCGAAATTGTAGATTATTAATTTTTAAACAAATTTGCCAAATATACTATATACATACAACAAAAATTTAAAATGTTATAAATAATCTCATGCGTAAGTGTACTCTCAATAAATAAGTTTCTCAATCGTAAAAAAAATAATAGGTTGTCAAATATCTCCCTTCCGCCTTTTTGTATTATAAACCAAGAGCAAAAAATCGGAAGGGAGATATTTGACAACCTAATATTGTATTGTTTCTGAAGCTATTTTAAAGTATACCGAGTTGTTTTAGGGACTTATGATGTTAGACAATATTGTAGATCATTTAATTTTGTACAAATTTGCCAAATATACTATATACGTGCAACAAAAATTTAAAATGTTGTAAACAATCTTGCGCATATACATCCTGTCAATAACAAATTTCCCTAAAAACAAAAAACTATTTCAAACATTCTGAAACGATTTTAATTTATCTACCGAGTTGTTGCACAGACTTATAATGTTAGACAATATTGTAGACAAATTAATTTTGCACAAACTCTCCAAATGCACTTTTTATTTTTCTCTGATAATTTAAAAGATGTAAATTTTGTAACGAAAAAGTGCACTTAATGCTAAAAACAATTTTACAAGCCCCTAATGCAAATATATTTTTTCCTTCAAGTCTATTATATTTCTATTACCCTTTTCCCTCGATTCCTTGACCACACCTGTCAACTTTTCCATTTCAAACGTAAAATAATCGCTTCGGATGTTCAGCAGTCCAACGGAGCGTTTCGGCCGACTGCGAGCCTCGAAAACCACTAACCTGAGAGAGCCGGTCTTTTACGGTCAGACAATTCGGACTTGCGAGCGCGCGGCCGGACTGTTTAAAAACACTGCTAAAACCGTAATTTGAAGAAAATTGTAATGAAAATATTTTTTTGAGATTGTTTCAAGTTTAGTTTAAATTTTGTAGTAGTTTGTTTGGTGAAAATCGGTGTGGAAATGTGTTAAAAAAAATTGTTCTGCGTGCAGTACACGCTTGGGAAATTTGGTTTCGGGTGTAGGTGCGCAAAGACACCTGAGTTGTTTGAAAAATGTTTTAAAATAGTAGTGATGAGACAATTGTGAGGAAATTAATTTGTGGACGTAGCTTGAAGTTTTGTTCATATTTTGGTGTAGTTTTTGTGTTCAAAAACTGTTTTTGAAGTGGCTTAAAAATATTTAGTTTGAGTGAAGTACACGGCTGTGAATGTTATTGTGTCTGCGGGCGTCCAAAACGTTTTTACAACGATTTTTATATGAAAATAGTTTCCGAAATTAATTGTGCATGTACTTTGAAGTTTATTTAATATTTTGGCATAATTTTTGCGTTAAAATTTGTAGTGTAAAGTATAAAAAAAAATATTTCATGCTACTGCAATTTTTATCCAGTGCGCAAGTTTGTGTGCATCATTTGACTTTTTAAAATTATTTTAAAATTGTAATAATAAAGTAATATTTTTGAAAATTATTTATGGAGTTAGTTTGAAGTTTAATTTAAATATTGGTTTAGTTGGTTTAATTTATATCGGAGTTTTAAGTGGTCAAAAAAAATTTTGTTAAAAGTGTTAAATTTATTGTGCCAAACAGACCGAGGAATGGATATGCGCATTTGTGGAGTTTAAAAATCGTTTTAAAACTGTAATAAATAGAAAATTGTGTTGAAAATTAATTGAAGTCTAATTTATATATTGTAGTAGTTTATGCATTTAAAATCGGTGTTTTAAGTGATTAAAAAAAATTATTTTTTGGAAGTGTTAAATTGATTGTACCAAGGAATGAATATAAGCGTTAGTGGAGTTGAAAAATCGTTTTAAAACGGTAATTAAGAAAAATTTGTATTGGAAACTAATTATAAAATTAGTTTGAAGTCTATTTTATATATTGTTGGGGTTTATGGGTTTAAAATCGGTGTTTTAAGTGTTTAAAAAAAATATTTGTCAGAAGTGTGAAATTTATTGTACCAAACAGACCGAGGAATGGATATGCGCATTTGTGGAGTTTAAAAATCGTTTTAAAATTGTAATAAATAGAAAATTGTGTTGAAAATTAATTAAAAATTTAGTTTGAAGTCTATTTTATATATTGTTGGGGCTTATGGGTTTGAAATCGTGGTTTAAAGTGGTTAAAAAAAATTATTTAGTATGGTTTGCAAACTACTAAAACTTATTTATTGAGATTGCGCCATGCTCAGCTGAATTTGTAAATTTTAAAACAAAACTTAGGTAAATAGTAATAAAATATTTTTATAGTATTGTTTAAGGTTCAATTTATATTCATATTAAAAAAATTAGTTTAAAATCGGTTTTCAAACAGCTAAAGTGATTTGTGTTTTATGCGTGTGATAGTTTGTAAAAATATAATAAAAAAGTAAATAATATTATTAATAAGTAGTGAAGTATAGCCTGAAATTTAATTTATATATGAACACAAATTATTTATTAAAATTTTTTAATCTTTATTTAATTTTGTGATACTATTTATGATACAAAAATTAGGACTTATTCATTTGTACATTTGTTTATTATTTATCCTGTAACTTTTAAACGGTTTGTCTAATATAAATGAAATTTATATTCACCAAATCTATACAGAATTAAATAATCTAAAATATTTTCTAATATAATGACCTACAGCAATTCGGTATACTTCAAAATTAGAATTAAAAATACCTCTAAGCGTTTTCATTATGAAGTCAGAATTTTATTCTTGCGTTTTTTTTACTGCAACTCCTGTAACTTTTAAATAGTTTGCCCTATAATAGTGAAATATTAGAAAAAAATTCAAAATTAAATGGTTTATAAATTCTTCTAATATTATAATGACTTACAGCAACTCGGTATAATTTAAAATCGTCACAGAAGATAGATCTACTATATGTCAATCCTCATGGAAGTTTTTTGCATTGTATGATGTTTTGGAGCTAAAATTTATTTTTGTTAGTAACTCTTTTGAGTATTTTTAATTATTTATTCACAAAGTTCAGTGATTAAATGTTTTTTTACATAAATGTGATATAAATAGATTTTGAATAATAAATTGATTTATATTTAAAATACTAACCTAAGCAAGTAAATTGCAAAATTACGCCCATGAATGAATTTAAAAAAGTGTATATACATATATATATACATTATTTTATGTAGGATGTCCAAGTCCAAATCGACCTCTTAAATCAGCAAATAAATTATGCAATTCTATTCCCAATTTGAATCTTTAATGAGAGTCAATCTTTAAAAAAAAGCTATTGTTGCAATTTTGTATCTTCTGAGAAAATCTGGATTTCTAGGTCAACGTTTGTGCAGATTTCAATACCATAATTGTTATAAATTGCTAATGCAAATCATGATTAGTCATGTGTAATTAATACATTTGTATATATATACATATATATATATATATATACATATATATACATACATTTGTTTAATTTTTCAAATGCGAAGACAAAGTCCAAATCCAAAGTTTTTTCTTGGCGCATCCAATCATTTGTTGATTTGTTTAACTTTAATATTTAATATTAGAAAAAATGTGTGTTTGTATATAAGTGTATGTATAAAGTCAAATTTCAACTTTTTTATACGTTTCTTTAAAAACTGCTGCACCGATTTAAAAAGGATTCATTTGTCTGAGTGATATGTTCAAATTATTTTTTTCAATTACGATTTTAAATTATACCGAGTTGCTGTATAGTGTTATGTTGTCACAAAATATTATAAATTATTTAACTTTTTACAAATTCTCTGGATATTAAAAAAATATAAGATTAATATTACGAAGGATACAACAGATATAGCAAAGAATTGCACTCAAGGTTTAAATTAATACTTTTATTTTCTGTTGCTATTTTGAAGTATATCGAGTTGCTGTAGGGTTTTATGATGTTAGAAAATGTTCTAAATTCTTTATTTTATATAAACCTGTCAAATATTTTATTATCTTTAGACAAACGGTTTAAAAGTTACGAGAGATATATTTATATAAATAAATGCACAACTGAAATGTATGTACTAGCACTTTACGGTTAACAATGTACCTGCAGCTAGGAAAATTATTTACCAGGTTTTGAAGCCATTTTAAAGTATACCGATTTGTTGTAGAGCAATATGATATTAGAAAATATTACAGATACTTTAATCCTGCACAAATTTCCTGAATATTTCATTTTTATCAGACAAACCTTTCAAAAGTTACAAGAGATACAATAAACAATTACATTAATCATTTACCAACTTATTGCACCTGGCATTAATTTTACATATTAATTTGCTAAATTCAAATGCGATTTTGAAGTAGACCGAGTTGCTGTAGAGCAATATGATGTTAGAAAATATTATCCATAATTTAATTTTGTACAAATTTGCCGAATATTATATTTACATCAGACAAATGGTAAATGTTACAAGAAATATAATAAACAAATTTTTTTCTTCTTATAAATTACAATCTGTCTAAATAAAAAGACATTGAGTAATTAGTTTGACAAACAACATATTAAGTTTTAAAAGGAAAACCCAGTGGTTCACCTTTTATTACTGTTCTAAATTATATTTTAATTTTGGTATAATATAGAAAAAAAAAAAACTCAAATATACATACAATTATAAACAAAGTACATTACACAGACTATCACACAGATACATGTGTATGTATCATATACACATACATACACACATCTATTTTAAATAATATGGTAGAACAACTTATTGTTAATTAATGTGTTAGATCTATTAATTGTATTCTTTTATTGTGGTGTTGAAAATATTTGAGATAATTTAATTCTGCACACATTGCCTGAATATTTTATTTACATCAGACAAACCGTTCAAAAGTTACAAGAGATATAATAAATAAATACATAAATCATTTACACCAACTTGTTCTACCTGGCGTTAACTTTACATATTAATTTGCTAAGTTCAAATGCGATTTTAAAGTATACCGAGTTGCTATAGAGTGATATAATGTTAGAAAATATTTGAGATAATTTAATTCTGTACAAATTTGCTGAATATTTTATTTACTTTAGACAAACCGTTTGAAAGTTACAAGAGATATAAGAAATGTATGCATAAAGTTGCAAGTTTTGTACTGTGGCTATAAGTCTTTATCACTTTTCAATTGCGATTTTAATGTACACCGAGTTGCTGTAGGGTACTATGATGTTAGAAAATATTATAAATAATTTAATTTTCTACAAATTTACCAAATATTTTATTAACATTAGAAAAACCGTTTAAAAGTTACAAGAGATATAAATAAACAAATACACAAATCATTTACCAACTTATTGCACCTGGCGTTAACTTTACAGACTGTTTTGCTAAGTTTAAATGCGATTTTAAAGTATACCGAGTTCCTGTAGGGCATTATATCATTAGAACAAAACATAGACAATTTAATTTTATACAAATTCACCAAATATTTCATTTATCTCAGACAAACCGTTCAAAAGTTACAACACAAATAATAAATAAACACATAAATTTACCATAAATAGTACAGGAGCTGGTACCCCAATAATCAATTCATTTTTTTTTCCAGTATCAGTTCCAACAACTCCGATAGCATCCCACAGCAACAGACGCACCAGGACGATATCTTCAGAAATAACATCAAGTCCTTCTTCTTACAATCGTCTGGTCTTCCTGACGTCTTCAGATTCTTCCAGCAAAGAGGAAGATTTTGACAACGATTGTGAGTGCGATTGGGACTACTTTGAACCAAGTTCAACTGGCACCAACTTACCACAAATCGGGGAAAAAAAACAGGAAGATAAGGTAATTGTTGAAGACCAGGATAAGGAACAAGATGCTGAAGTCAAGATAATAGATACACCACCACCAGACTCCTCAATAGTTGTATCCTCAGCATCAGCACCTCTAGATCCTCCCCCTCAGTGTTGTCAAAGTTGTGGTTCTCGTCCCAAGTACGTCCCTGTCCCAATTCCGGTACCAGTGCCGGTTCCCGTCCCCTGGTGGGGCCCCAGAGAGTCCTTGGTGCTGTTCAGAAACGCCCTGCCGAGGTCATCCTTAGATCCTTCGTCCTGGATGTGGTCTTCACCGACTGTTACTTCCACGCAATATGGGCTGGGTAGTTTTTATCCCGGATTTTCACCCGGAAACGGCTGGATGACCGGATTTGATGGCAGTATGTACCAGCAGCAGAGGATGCCTCTGATTGCTTCGTCTTTGGCTAACTATGATCGACAAGGTAAGGAAATACAGTAGAACTCCAATTATCCGAACTCCAATTATCCGAACTCCAATTATCCGAACTCCGACTATCCGAATCGCCGATTATCCGAATCACTTTCAGAAAAATAATTGTCCAAAAAAAGTCTAAGTGCGCTATTATTCTTCCACCAGCGAAGCCAGTGTAGGCACATTGTTTGTTTTGATTTGACGGAGATGTTTACAAAACAATGATTTTTATTTCTAAACTTGTACATAAGTACATTTTATTCATATTTAAAACATGTGAAAATGTCATGTTTCTTTCATTTAATTCAATAAAAAAATAGTGCAATATCAAAACGTAACTTTTTTTCTCTCCAATGGCAATTTTTTAAAAAAAACTCCGAATATTTGATTATCCGAATATTTGATTATCCAAATCGGTCCCGGTCCCCATTAATTCGGATAATTGGAGTTCTACTGTAGATTAATTATAATAAAAATAGAATAATTGTAACAGAGAATTAGTGGTGTATGGCATCGTACCTTAAGGCAAATTGCTGGAACTTTCCGTACCGTAATGAAATATTCGAGAAATTTTAAACGTTTTCAAATATATTAGGTTGTCAAATATCTCCCTTCCGCCTTTTTGTATTATAAACCAATAGCAAAAAAGCGGAAGGGAGATATTTGACAACCTAATATTATTACAACAAATACTGTAACTTTCACTATTTTTGCTATTTTGTTCGATTCCTATTGATAGGGAGATGTGCTGATTAGTTTTTGGCAAAGGCATGTCCAGCCGTTACGGAGATACGGGGCAAAGAGTGCAGAAAATACAAATCGAGTTTTTGAGAGAACGGAGTATCGGATTTGAATGATCTAAAAACATTCAATTTGTAATGATTGGGAGAAGAGGTGATTAGTTTTTGGCAAAGACAAGTCCCACCATTTCGAAGATATAGAGCTAAATGTGTAAAAAATGGCAGTTTTTGAGAGAACTAAGCGTTCGATTTAAATGATTCAAAAAACTTTCTGTTTGTCTTAACAAAATAATTGATTTTGGAAGAAAAAATTTTTTTGTTTCAACTTTTTTTAATTTTTTTTTATATATTTTTTTTATATAAAAAATAATTCAGATTTTATTTTTATTTCTGACTATAGTTCTAATATACTTTAAACAAATAATTTCAACTTTGCAATTCAGTTTATATAATTCTTATAAATATTAGACAATGTTACAATATTTATAATAATCTATTTGAAAACATTTAATATTCCTCGAACATTTCGTTACGGTACCGAAGTTCAAGCAATTTGCTTTAAGGCACGATGCCATACACCCCACTAGTTTATTATTTAAATTATTTACTATAAACTTATTTATATTTAGTTAATTTTAATTATATTTAAATGTAACTAGTTTGTTTGTTGCAAGTATTTTTTAAAAAATTTAATAAGCTTTGCAATACTTTTACAATATAATTATTTTGTTTAACAAATTTTAGGTTATTTTATGATATTTTAACAAATTCAAGTGTCTTATATTATTATTATTATTATCATTATCATCATCATTATCATTATTATTATTAAGTATTTTTACAATATAAGTATTTTCTTTTACAAATTTTTAGGTATTTTGACGAAAGAAATATTTTGTTTCACAATTTTTTAAGTGTTTTTAGATAATTAAAAAAAAAATATTTTCTAAAATTTCCAAACTTACAAAATATTTAGAAAAAATGTTTTTTCTTTTAAAAAAAATTTTAAACATCGAAAAAAATTGACAATTTCTAAATTATCAATTCTAAATTCTAAATTATCAATAAAATTAAATTTAAAGA